>NW_025535420.1:0-99116 GCF_020615455.1 Coregonus clupeaformis | reverse complement strand
ATTCATGACGTTATCCATCTTTAATGACTTGCAACACAAAGCCTCCTGGTGCAAAATACAGTGAAAAGTCCAAAAATCACGTCCTCCATTTGCAGATTGCACTTTCTCTCTGAACTTTGTCACAACGCTGATTTTTTCCCGATAATTGAGGGCGCACCATTTGTAGCCAGGCTGACAGAGCAGGACCAGTCCACTCCGACCCTGTCCAGCGCGCCGACGAGTGCAGTGAAAATATCAGTTGCTGTCGTTGTATCTGTCATTGGCACCAACTCCACGAACTCCTCGGTGACGGTCAATGTGTCATCAACTCCGCGGATGAAAATGGCCAGTTGTGCAACATCTGTAATGTCCGTGCTTTCATCAATTGCAACCGAAAACGCAATAAATTGTCACACCCTGGCTCTGGGACTCTATATGTTGAGCCAGGGTGTGTTCATTCTGTTGTGTTTATTTCTATGTTGGCTAGAGTGACTCCCAATCAGAGGCAACGAGTGTCAGCTGTCGTTGGTTGTCTCTGATTGGGAGCCATATTTAAATTGTCTGTTTTCCCTTTGTGTTTGTGGGTTCTTGTTCCAGTTGGTTTGGTCATTGTTACCGAGGACGTTACGAGTCGTTTGTTGTTTTGTTGATTTGTTGATTGTTGTTTCTATTATCACTAAAGATAATAAAGTTAACCATGTTCGTTCATCACGCTGCGCCTTGGTCTATTCAATACGACGATCGTGACATAAATGACTTTACTTTTTGCTTCAACTGGCTGTCCAAATCCACTGAAAGATCGGAAATCCTGTCTGCAACTGTGTTTCTTGTCAGGCTGATATTTGCAAAAGCCTGGTGCTTTTCAGGGCACACAATCTCTGCTGCCTTCATCATGCATGTTTTTACAAATTCACCCTCACTAAATGGTTTTGAAGCCACTGCGATTTCATTAGCAATGAGGTAGCTAGCTTTCACTGCAGCGTCACTGATGTCTCGGCTGTGAGTAAACACAGACTGCTGTTTCTTCAGACCCACCAACAGTTCATTCACCTTCTCTCTTCTCCGCTGTCCTTGAAAGTTGTCATATTTGTCGGCATGAAGACTCACATAGTGGCGACGAAGGTTATATTCTTTCAGCACTGCAACATGCTGTGAACACACCAAACATACAGCTTTTCCATTCAATTCCGTGAATAAATAGAAGGATGACAATTTTTCTTGGAACACTCTGCACTCTGCGTCCACTTTTCTCTTTTTTGACAGAGACATATTGGGGCAATGAGGGTGCCAAAGCACATAATGTTAAAAGTAGAAGCCGTAATAAATATCGCGGGCAAAACAAAGTAGCTCATCCGGACTGGCTGCACTTGCTTGACCTATTTGCTCTGCCCCGGTATAAACAGTTTGCTTGCTTAACACAATTGCTATTGCGCCATCCAGTGGACACAATTGGAACAGCAGTTTCTTTTATTGAAAAATTGCAGCTCATTTTTATACTTTACAAAATCATCTCGCGGGCCGGATTAAATCCGTTTGCGGGCCTGATCCGGCCCGCGGGCCGGACGTTTGACACCCCTGCTCTATACTGTGTGTGTGCACGCTGCATGCTGGGTATGTGTGTGCTTTTTATTTACATTTTATTTACATTTTATTTTTTTCACCTTTATTTAACCAGGTAAGCCAGTTGAGAACACGTTCTCATTTACAACTGCGACCTGGCCAAGATAAAGCAAAGCAGTGCGATAAAAACAACAACACAGATTTACATATGGGGTAAACAAAACATAAAGTCAGAAATACAACAGAAAATATATATACAGTGTGTGCGAATGTAGTAAATTATGGAGGTAAGGCAATAAATAGGCCATAGTGCAAAATAGTTACAATTTCGTATTAACACTGGAATGATAGAAGATGATGTGCAAATAGAGATACTGGGGTGCAAATTAGCAAAATATATAACAATATGGGGATGAGGTAGTTGGATGGGCTAATTACAGATGGGCTGTGTACAGGTGCAGGGAGGGAGATAAGAGTCTCCAGCTTCAGAGATTTTTGCAGTTCGTGCCAGTCATTGGCAGCAGAGAACTGGAAGGAATGGCAGCCAAAGGAGGTGTTGGCTTTGGGGATGACCAGTGAGATATACCTGCTGGAGCGCATACTATGGGTGGGTGTGGCTATGGTGACCAGTGAGCTAAGATAAGACGGGGATTTGCCTAGCAGTGATTTATATATGACCTGGAGCCAGTGGGTTTGGCGACAAATATGTAGTGAGGGCCAGCCAACAAGAGCGTACAGGTCATAATGGTGGGTAGTATATGGGGCTTTGGAGACAAAACGGATGGCACTGTGATAGACTACATCCAATTTGCTGAGTAGAGTGTTGGAGGCTATTTTGTAAATGACATCGCCGAAGTCAAGGATTGGTAGGATAGTCAGTTTTACGAGGGCATGTTTGGCAGCATGAGTGAAGGAGGCTTTGTTGCGAAATAGGAAGCTGATTCTAGATCTAACTTTTGATTGGTGATGCTTAATGTGAGTCTGGAAGGAGAGTTTACAGTCTAACCAGACACCTAGGTATTTGTAGTTGTCCACATACTCAAGGTCAGACCCGCCGAGAGTAGTGATTCTAGTCGGGTGGGCGGGTGCAAGCAGCGTTCGATTGAAAAGCATGCATTTAGTTTTACTAGTGTTTAAGAGCAGTTGGAGGCTACGGAAGGAGTGTTGTATGGCGTTGAAGCTCGTTTGGAGGTTTGTTAACACAGTGTCCAATGAAGGGCCAGATGTATACAAAATGGTGTCGTCCGCATAGAGGTGGATCCGAGCGTCACCAGCAGCAAGAGCAACATCATTGATATACACAGAGAATAGAGTCGGCCCGATAATTGAACCCTGTGGCACCCCTATATAGACTGCCAAAGGTCCAGACAACAGGCCCTCCGATTTGACACATTGAACTCTATCTGAGAAGTAGTTGGTGAACCAGGCGAGGCAGTCATTTGAGAAACCAAGGCTATTTATTCTGCCAATAAGAATGCAGTGGTTGACAGAGTCGAAAGCCTTGGCCAGGTCGATGAAGACGGCTGCGCAGTACTGTCTTTTATCGATCGCGGTTATAATATCGTTTAGGACCTTGAGCGTGGCTGAGGTGCACCCATGACCAGCTCGGAAACCGGATTGCATAGCGGAGAAGGTACGGTGGGATTCGAAATGATCGGTGATCTGTTTGTTAACTTGGCTTTCAAAAACTTTCGAAAGGCAGGGCAAGATGGATATAGGTCTGTAACAGTTTGGATCTAGAGTGTCACCCCCTTTGAAGAGGGGGATGACCGCAGCAGCTTTCCAATCTCTGGGGATCTCAGACGTTACGAAAGAGAGGTTGAACAGGCTAGTAATAGGGGTTGCGACAATTTCGGCGGCTAATTTTAGAAAGAAAGGGTCCAGATTGTCTAGCCCAGCTGATTTGTAGGGGTCCAGATTTTTCAGCTCTTTCGGAACATCAGCTGTCTGAATTTGTGTAAAGGAGAAGCGGGGGGGCATGGGCAAGTTGCAGGCAGAGGGTGCAGAGCTGGTAGCCGGGGTAGTGGTAGCCAGGTGGAAAGCATGGCCAGCCGTAGCAAAATGCTTGTTGAAATTCTCGATTATTGTAGATTTATCGGTGGTGACAGTGTTTCCTAGCCTCAGTGCAGTGGGCAGTTGGGAGGAGGTGCTCTTATTCTCCATGGACCTTACAGTGTCCCAAAACTTTTTGGAGTTAGTGCTACAGGATGCAAATTTCTGTTTGAAAAAGCTAGCCTTTGCTTTTCTAACTGATTGTGTATATTGGTTCCTGACTTCCCTGAAAAGTTACATATCGCGGGGGCTGTTCGATGCTAATGCAGTACACCACAGGATGTTTTTGTGCTGGTCAAGGGCAGTCAAGTCTGAGGAGAACCAGGGGCTATATCTGTTCTTAGTTCTGAATTTCTTGACTGGGGCATGCTTATTTAAGATTGAGAGGAAAGCACTTTTAAAGAACAACCAGGCATCCTCTACTGACGGAATGAGGTCAATATCCATCCAGGATACCCGGGCCAGGTCAATTAGAAAGGCCTGCTCGCTAAAGTGTTTTAGGGAGCGTTTGACAGTGATGTGGGGTGGTCATTTGACCGCGGACCCATTACGGACGCAGGCAATAAGGCAGTGATCGCTGAGATCCTGGTTGAAGACAGCGGAGGTGTATTTAGAGGGTAAATTTGTCAGGAGGATATCTATGAGGGTGCTCACGTTTACAGATTTTGGGTTGTACCTGGTAGGTTCGTTGATAATTTGTGTGAGATTGAGGGCATCTAGTTTAGATTTTAGGTTGGCCGGGGTGTTAAGCATATCCCAGTTTAGGTCACCAAGCAGTACGAACTCTGAGGATAGATGGGGGGCAATCAGTTCACATATGGTGTCCAGGGCACAGCTCGGGGCTGAGGGGGGTCTGTAGCAAGCGGCAACAGTGAGAGACTTATTTCTGGAAAGGTGGATTTTTAGAAGTAGAAGCTCAAACTGTTTGGGCACAGACCTAGATAGTACGATAGAGCTCTGCAGGCTATCTCTACAGTAGATTGCAATCCCACCCCCTTTGGCAGTTCTATCGAGACGGAATCTGTTGTAGTTGGGGATGGAAGTTTCTGAATTTTTGGTGGCCTTCCTAAGCCAGGATTCAGACACTGCTAGAACATCAGGGTTGGCGGAGTGTGCTAACGCAGTGAATAACTCAAACGTAGGGAGGAAGTTTCGGATGTTAACGTGCAAGAAACCAAGTGCTTGTGGCTGATTCTCTCCCCCCCCCCCGCCCCTTCTTTCTCTCTCTTTCCCTCTCTGTATCTACAGACAAGACAGAGGCCAACATTGACTATGAAGATAAGTTCACTGATGACGATCACCACCTCTCCTACGACACCCCTACTGAGGAGGAGGACACAGAGGAGGAACCGGTAGAGGAGGAGGTGCAAGAGGAGACAGCATATGTAAATGAGGAGGAGAACACAGGAGAAGAGGAGCACAGGGATCAGGAGCAGCAGGAGGCCAGCTTCAGCGTGACAGGAGTAGAGGAGCAGGAGGAGGAGACAGGAGGAAAGAAGGAAGCGCAGGGAGGAGAGGAGCTGTCTGTGGGAGAGGAGGAGCAGCAGGAGGAGGAGGTGGGGGAAGGACTGGTAACTGGAGGAGAGGAGCTGGAAGACTCAACAGACCATCCCGTCGACGAGGAGAAACAGGAGGAGGGGCAGGAGGAGGAGATGGGCATGTCGGAGGCAACTGAGGCGCCCGTCTCCCTGCTTTCCCAGAAGCACCTGTTCTGGTTCCCCTCAGAGGCCTTCCAGGAGGCGGGACATGTGGAACCCACCCACCCGCCAGTCACACAGGACACACCCCTTGAGGGAGACAATCGTGTCAGGGCCTCCGGCAGCAAATCAGAGGAGAGCAAGGAAGACAACAGCCAACCAGAGGAGACAAAGGATTATGACAGCCATGAGGGTCACTTCCAACAACCAATTGACCACAATGACCATGATGACCACGAAGATGATGTTGACCATGAACATATTGACCGTGAATATGATCATGATGATCAACCAGATCCTGACCACGATGAAAGTTCTGAACAAGTTTTTGACGGTGAAGACCATATCGTTGAACACCTTGACCACGATGATCATGACGCCCATGATGGCCATGAACATGACGACCATGAAAGCTACAGTGAAGAGGCCCACCGTGAGGACCAAGGAGAACACAAGGAGGATGACCATGAGAAGGGGGGTCGGTATGATGACGGACACGATGAGCATTACAACATGGGTGAACACGAGGAGGATGACCGCATTCACTATCACAGCCACGGTGAACATGATGACCATGAAGACCATGACCACGATGATGTAACTGATCACCATGACGATGATGATCATGACCACGTAGATCCTAGCGATCACCACGATGACCATGACGACCAAGACCATGTCCATGACCATGATCACCTTGATGACCATGAAGACCAGAGTGAACATGAAGATGACCGTAATGACCCTAACCGTTACGACCATGACGATCGGGATGACCATGGCCATGATGACCATGACCACGACGACCATGAAGATGGCCATGTAGTCCCTCCCATTGGCATGACAACAGGCGAGCCTCAGAACATAACCCAGGAGGCGGCTGGAGGAGAACCCACAGCCAGCACAGACGAGACCTGGTTGGACGGCTACCCTGTCAGTCAGGAGGAGACCGACACTGATAAAGTGGGAGGTGGCTCCACAGAGGAAGGGGTGGAGCCTGAGGTGCGAGAAGAGGAAGAGGAGGGTCTTGTGGTTGTCGGGGTGACGGACCGGCCCAATGAGGTGGAGATGAGTCGTCCCATCCCATTCACGGGCGTCCCCCAGGTCCCCCTGTCCCCCACGCAGGAGGCGGACCCTGTAGAGCAGGATCAGGACCAGGGTTGGGTGGGAGGACTCAGCCCTACAGCCTCACCCAACTCACCCCTCTCCCCTGAGGCCACACCCTCAGATTCCCATTCAGCCGACTACACCACGCCCTCTCTGACATCATCACTGGACGACGTCGCCCCCGGAAACGCAGCCAGGCCTTCTCACACAGACTCCTGGGAAACCACGGATCATGTGCACCCCTTCATGGAGCACGGCCCTGCCCCCACGGCGTGGACTGATGATGTCATCGACGAGGAGGAACGTGCAGCCGAGCTAAACCTGACTCGACACAGCGGGGAGAGGGAGGGGGAGGAGGGGGAGAGGGAAGGTGAGACAGGGGAGACAGGGTGTACCGGAGATGAGGAGGAATGCCCTCCTCCCCCTCCTCCCTCCTCTGGCAGGGGGCCCACGGTGGCAGCCATTGTCATTGCTGTGTGCACGGTTGCCCTGGCAGCCGCCGTCGGGGTGTGGTGTTACAGGCGGAAACAGCAGAAGAGCTCGATGTACGAGATGAACGGGAAGGGTCAGAGTCACAGCAGACATGGACAACAGATAGAGATGCAACAGAAGGTCTAAGAGAGAGAGAGAGACAGTGGGGCTGCAGAGAGAGTGGAGGGAGGGGTGATGAGGGTGGGGTGATGTGGGTTAGGGTATTTGGGGGGTGTGAGTTGAACAGCCACACACTACACCTGCAGACACAGAAGAATGAGTTGACGGGTGAGGGTATTTGACTGTGATGGTTGAGGCTGAGGAAGGTTTGAGGGTTGGTTGTTAGGGTCGGGTAGAGGGACGAGGGAATGAGATGAGTGGCTATGCTATGCTAACGCTAGCAGGAGTTTTCAACTCTGGTGATGAACAAATAGGGACTCCTCCTCCAGAGCTCTGGGACGTTGTGGTTCAGAATCATGCCTGTTTATTACTGTTATTATTGTGTAATTACCATGTTGTTACTGTGTTATTACCATGTTATTACTGTCTTTGATGTTATGTTGATTTCAATGTTCTTGTGTGAGACAATTTAACCATGTTATGTTGTATTATTAGGGCTCTATGTTACTATGTAGTTGTGTAACCTTGTGCATGATAGTAAGGATACCTTGTTTCTCACCATGACATCAGCATTTGAAATTGCTGTCAGAGTTGGCACCCTGATTTGAATGGATGCATTCAGGGTCCTATTCATTAGGCACCAAATCAAAAAAAAATTGACTGAAACAGGGAAGGATTACCTGAACCTGTCCTATAAGAAACGCTAGTTTTCGTTTTCCATTACAAAACGTTCTTCTTACACTGTGCCCTAATGAATATGACCAAGTAGCTGTTCCAACATCCAGACCCCCTCTGACACCACCTAAAGACTTGGTTGAAGATAACCAAGGTTAAGACAAGAGGATTCTAATATCCCATAACTCTTTGCATAAATGTGGAAGAATTTTAAACAAAGGGACCAGCGATGCTAGTTATCAACGGCTCTGGTCCAGTAATGCTGCGTTTAGACAAGGGACGCAAAAACCGTCATACCTGTCGGCATAGCGGGACAAGAAAGCAAGAAAGAGGGTGACGGCAAAAACAACGGTATGAGTTGCTATGGTGATTTCAGTAAACAATCAGTGCAAATCAACATCCGGTAGAAAACAACGCTACGGCAGACTGCAAAAGTTTAAAGATTTGAACTTTGGCGGCAAGCCCCGTCTACCATGATGGCTGACAGCATTCACTGCCAGCCTCAACGGCATTTACTGTCGTGCTCTCATTGAAAACAATGCCATCTACCGTCTACCTCTTACCATTTAAACGCGGCATAAATCTGATTATTTCATTTTCCTAACCTGGGTATCTTCAACCTAGGCTAAAGACAGGAAGTAGAAAATAATAGAATAGATATTACAGATATAGTTTAATAATTCATAGAATAAACCATAGAATAAACCATAGAATTAACCATTGTTGTATGTAAGGGAACACTAAAGCCTTGTTCACACTGCAGGCCTTAATGCTCAAATCAGTTATGTTTTTCAAATCCGTTTTGGAATACTGGCTGTCGAAACAGCAAGTTACAAGTGACCATATCGGATTTGTGTGTGTTCAGACAGCAGTCATTTGCTGACATGGCTACGCTAGTTGTCACAGTTACGACCGGTGAGTGAGCAGTGGTGTAGGCTGATTGGTGGTGGTGCTCGTGCTTCTTATCACTCAGAAGTTATGTAGCAAGCTAGTGTGACAACAATGCCTGCCATGGACGTTTCCCAGTTGCTTTGAAGACATAGTGTTAAAACACTTGTAAAGCCTCAAACTGAGTCATTTTTGGCCAGCCACAGCAGTCAACTAGCTAGATAGGTAGCTGTTTAGCTTTTCTAGCACATTCACTAATTTGTTTGTAAAAAATCAACTTCATATTCATCTCCAGCACCACCCCAACATTAACATATACGAAAATTGCGCATTTCTATGTTTTGTAGTAAAAAAGATAGCAGAAGATAAGTGTTTCCAATGACATCATCGGTGTGCATCGTGTGATTTTAACCAATTATGGTTACAATGATGAGTAGGCATTGGTTGATGATGTCATTGGAAACACTTATCTTCTCTATCTTTTTTTCTACAAAACCAAGAAACACGCCATTTTCACATACAGTATGTTGATGTTGAGGTGGTGCTGGAGATTATGAATGTGAAGTTGTTCTTGTCAAACTGTCAACAGAATAGCTAGCAAGCAACAAGATATGCCAAATAACAGTCTAAAAACTACTTGAGGGCAAATAAATCAGATTTGACTGTTCAGACACGTCGCATGGTGACAGATTTGTATCTGACTTCAAACCACCTACAAAGGTTCTTTGAAATGTGGCTTGAAATATCCGATTCAATGTGCTTTTTGTCTGTTCAGACTGCAGGAAAAATAACAGATTGAAATCGGATATGCAAAAAAATGGGATTTGAGTCACTTCAAACTGCCAATGTGAACAACGCTTTAGACTGGCACCATATTATGGTGTGTATAAAATGTACATTTTTGTATGGATGAATGTTTGTACATTTCTGGGGGTTAACAAGAGGTGAGATATATTATCAGACAGTCAGTGCAAGGTAGAGAGGAGAGAGGAGAGGAACGTGGGGAGAGGGAAGGGGAGAGGGGGGGATCAAACATATAGAGACTTGTCTAGATAGAGTGTGTGTGTGTGTGTGTGTGTCTGCTAAATGACTAAAATGTAAAACATTTGTGCACATGTGTGTGCGTGCGTGTGTGTGCGTTTGTGCGTGTGTGTGTGAGTGTTGGTTTTGACATAGACAGCTGGTGAGATATTTAGAGTAGGAGTCCAGACTGCAGACTCAGCTCAGAGACAGAGACGGGGGGCTAGGGGCATAATCTGGTGTGTGTGTGCACACGTGTGTGTGTGTACGTGCATGTTTGTGTGCGCGTGTGTGTGCGTGTGTATATGTGTGTCTCACACCGGTGTGATCTGCTGGTCGGCTGTGTGACATGTTTGAAGGTTTCCAGACTGCATTGGGAGACGCCGCCGAGTGATCAGAACATCAGACGAACTGACGCTACCATGACAACACAGGCAGACAGACGGACAAACGGGCGGACGAACAGTCAGACAGACAGACAGAGAGACAGAGAAACAGACAAAGACCTGCTACACACAGAAGTGTTTTTCTTCATTTTGATCTCTAAGTTAGTCAGCAATTTCTAAAATCTTTATCAATGCAGAGTTGAAATGGAGGATGTTGTGTGAACTAATATACGAGGGTATCTGCATACGCTAGCATGTGGGCTTGATTAATATGTTAACTTTTTTATTCATTTGAATAAATGTTTCAGATGTTTCTGACAAAGACTACAGAGATGGTTTGAGCGTTGGGCCAGTAACTGAAAGGTTGCTAGTTTGAATCCTGAGCCGACAAGGTGCAAAATCTGTTTATGTGCCCTTGAGCAAGGCAATTAATCCAAATTGCTCCAGGGTCGACGTAGATATTGGCAGACCCTGGCCGTGACCCCACTCTCCGAGGGTGTCTCAGGGAGAGTTGGGATATGCAACAAAACAACTTTTCTAATACACAAATAGGACAAATATAATCACCCACCAAATTATTATCAAAGTTTATACTGCATCGTGATTTAGGATTTGTTGTAGCTTCTTTAACCATGTCCATGACAGAAGGAGACGATTATTTGACTGGAGGTTAAATAAGCTAACAGCACAAAACACATAATACATACACAATTGCTACTTGCGGCATTCAGACCTGGCCTTGGATAAAGTGCCATACCATCCCATCTATCAATGTTACGGTTCTTTTCATTGTTTGTGGGGGAAATGACGGCCATAGTGTTCTGACTGAAGTTGTAAAAAGTATCTGTATACTATTCAGTATTAAATGTCTTGTTTTTTGTAAACTGTGTTTTGAAGAGTGATGTTGGTGGTGGAGACAGAAGAGAGAAAGGGGGTATGTAAATGAGGATGTTTTTCTGTAATGAGGCTTTAAGTGCTGTTCTGTAAGAGTAAAATAACCAAATACCACACTCTCTGTACCTTCATGACAGTATTTGACTCATTGATTGATAAATTCAGATCCTTACCTAGGATGGCTGGGTGCCCAGCAGCCCATATGGTTTTGTAATATAATTATTATTGACAGAAACTGCTCAGATGTCCTTACAGGGTGAACTCTACTGCTTCCTGGTCTCTTTATTACATCATCTCTGTCTAGTCCATCCGTTTCTAGATATTGGTTCCATTGAACAGTGTTAGTGTGTTGTCAGGATGAAGTGTGTTTGTGTGTGTTCTACTGGTCATAATAATAAACTCATAAATCTATCATTTTGTGATGCTAAACGGTGTGTGTGTGTGTGTGTGTGTGTGTGTGTGTGTGTGTGTGTGTGAGAGTGCGTGCACTTTTCAAACAATGGAAAAGAATGAGACAATATGTACATGGCTAGTTTTCTAACATGAAGATATGTACATGGCTAGTTTTCTAACATGAAGATATGTACATGGCTAGTTTTCTAACATAAAGATATGTACATGGCTAGTTTTCTAACATAAAGATATGTACATGGCTAGTTTTCTAACATAATGATATGTACATGGCTAGTTTTCTAACATGAAGATATGTACATGGCTAGTTTTCTAACATAAAGATATGTACATGGCTAGTTTTCTAACATGAAGATATGTACATGGCTAGTTTTCTAACATAAAGATATGTACATGGCTAGTTTTCTAACATAAAGATATGTACATGGCTAGTTTTCTAACATAATGATATGTACATGGCTAGTTTTCTAACATGAAGATATGTACATGGCTAGTTTTCTAACATAAAGATATGTACATGGCTAGTTTTCTAACATAATGATATGTACATGGCTAGTTTTCTAACATAAAGATATGTACATGGCTAGTTTTCTAACATAATGATATGTACATGGCTAGTTTTCTAACATAAAGATACAGTGGGGAGAACAAGTATTCGATACACTGCCGATTTTGCAGGTTTTCCTACTTACAAAGCATGTAGAGGTCTGTAATTTCTATCATAGGTACACTTCAACTGTGAGAGACGGAATCTAAAAAAATAATCCAGAAAATCACATTGTATGATTTTAAAGTAATTAATTTGCATTTTATTGCATGACATAAGTATTTGATACATCAGAAAAGCAGAACTTAATATTTGGTACAGAAACCTTTGTTTGCAATTACAGAGATCATATGTTTCCTGTAGGTCTTGACCAGGTTTGCACACACTTAAAAAAAGCAGCAGGGATTTTGGCCCACTCCTCCATACAGACCTTCTCCAGATCCTTCAGGTTCCGGGGCTGTCGCTGGGCAATACGGACTTTCAGCTCCCTCCAAAGATTTTCTATTGGGTTCAGGTCTGGAGACTGGCTAGGCCACTCCAGGACCTTGAGATGCTTCTTACGGAGCCACTCCTTAGTTGCCCTGGCTGTGTGTTTCTGGTCGTTGTCATGCTGGAAGACCCAGCCACGACCCATCTTCAATGCTCTTACTGAGGGAAGGAGGTTGTTGGCCAAGATCTCGCGATGCATGGCCCCATCCATCCTCCCCTCAATAAGGTGCAGTCGTCCTGTCCCCTTTGCAGAAAAGCATCCCCAAAGAATGATGTTTCCACCTCCATGCTTCACGGTTGGAATGGTGTTCTTGGGGTTGTACTCATCCTTCTTCTTCCTCCAAACACAGCGAGTGGAGTTTAGACCAAAAAGCTCTATTTTTGTCTCATCAGACCACATGACCTTCTCCCATTCCTCCTTAGGATCATCCAGATGGTCATTGGCAAACTTCAGACGGGCCTGGACATGCGCTGGCTTGAGCAGGGGGACCTTGCGTGCGCTGCAGAATTTTAATCCATGACGGCGTAGTGTGTTACTAATGGTTTTCTTTGAGACTGTGGTCCCAGCTCTCTTCAGGTCATTGACCAGGTCCTGCCGTGTAGTTCTGGGCTGATCCCTCACCTTCCTCATGATCATTGATGCCCCACGAGGTGAGATCTTGCATGGAGCCCCAGACCGAGGGTGACTGACCGTCATCTTGAACTTCTTCCATTTTCTAATAATTGCACCAACAGTTGTTGCCTTCTCACCAAGCTGCTTGCCTATTGTCCTGTAGCCCATCCCAGCCTTGTGCAGGTCTACAATTTTATCCCTGATGTCCTTACACAGCTCTCTGGTCTTGGCCATTGTGGAGAGGTTGGAGTCTGTTTGATTGAGTGTGTGGACAGGTGTCTTTTATACAGGTAACGAGTTCAAACAGGTGCAGTTAATACAGGCAATGAGTGGAGAACAGGAGGGCTTCTTAAAGAAAAACTAACAGGTCTGTGAGAGCCGGAATTCTTACTGGTTGGCAGGTGATCAAATACTTATATCATGCAATAAAATGCAAATTAATTACTTAAAAATCATACAATGTAATTTTCTGGATTTTTTTGATTCCGTCTCTCACAGTTGAAGTGTACCTATGATAAAAATTACAGACCTCTACATGCTTTGTAAGTAGGAAAACCTGCAAAACCGGCAGTGTATCAAATACTTGTTCTCCCCACTGTATGTACATGGCTAGTTTTCTAACATAAAGATATGTACATGGCTAGTTTCCTTGCTCTTCTCGACCTTGGCTGCCTCTTGATAATGAGATGGTCACTTTCTATCTCATCTTGATCTCATCTTGCGTGTGTGTGTGTGTGTATTTGTGCGTGTACATGTGGTTGACTAAGTAAGTATGAGTGTGTCTCACATCCAATGGTCTCTCTGTGACCTACGATCTACAACCTACGACTCCTCACAATCAGAATTTAACAGTGACCTGGTCTGAACTATGAACTCTGACCTCTAGCTGGCTCTCTGATGTCTGTACACCCACCCCTTCCACGTCTGCAACGTTCCTTTAGAAACAGTTAGAGAAAGAGGCAGAAGGGCAGGAAAAGAGAGAGAGACAGGGAGGGACAGAGGAAAAGAGACGGAGAGAGGATGAAGACAGAGAAAGAGAGGGGGGATAGTGGAGAGAGAGCGACAGAGTAAGGGCGAGAGAGAGAATGTTCCCCAGTGGGTTTTTCTCACCACTGTGTGATAAATGGCACTGAGACTCCATGTTCAAACATTACTTTTTTTCTGGCTGCTACCCTCTCCTCCGCTTAGCTCTCTCTCTCTCTCAGTCTCTCTCTCCTGATTCCTCCACTCTCTCTCTTTCTCTCCAAGTCTCTCACTTTCTGTCACTCCCTTCCTCCACTCAGGTTTCTCTCTCTATCTCCCCCTCTCCCTCCCGCCCTCCGATCTGCTTTGGCCCAGGCCCGATCCGGTTTCATCAAATGGACTCGCACCCCCTCATCTCCCCCATCTCCCCCATCCGCCTCCCCTCTCGTCTCACCCTTCTCCCCTCCTGTCCAGTAGAAATACCTCTATGGGGCAGCTCTGTCAGGCCTAAGTGTTTGTGTGTATATGTGTGCCATGACCCACCTTTATTACAAATAAAAAAACATTACATTTCATGTACAGTAAAACAAAGCATTGCAGGTTTTTCCTTCACAAGATCTAAAATACATAGTTTGATCAAAACAATAGAGATTATTAGAAACATTATTGGTGCTCAGACAACTCCTATTATGCTTCACAACTCCTATGATGCTTTAACTCCTATGGTGCTCTGCTGCTTATGCATTACGCTGCAGGAGCAGCAGGACTGGCACAGGGCTGAGCATTGGGTTGAGGGCTGAGGACTGGGCATAGGGCTGAGTGTTGGGTTGAGGGCTGAGGGCTGGGCACAGGGCTGAGCGTTGGGTTGAGTTGAGGGATGGGCACAGGGCTGGGCGTTGGGTCGAGGGCTGAGGGCTGGGCACAGGGCTGGGCGTTGGGTCGAGGGCTGAGGGCTGGGCACAGGGCTGGGCATTGGGTTGAGGGCTGAGGGCTGGGCACAGGGCTGGGCGTTGGGGAGAGGCTGGCAGTGCTCTGTCACAGCCCGTATGGCCCCTACCTGCACACCATAGGACGTTCCAGACACTGTGGTGGTATAGACCTCACCATTGGTATATAACTTGGACATTTGTGTTGTGAAGGGAATGTTGAATACACTGCTTCCCTGACATGGTCACCATGCTGGAATGGTTGGGGGCGGACGTGAGCGATCACCGTAAGAGAGTAGTCAATGGTTTCAGTCACCTTCCTTGTAGCTTTTCTCGGCTGTGACACTTACATCAAAATAAACTGAAGCAATCATTGGTATGCCTACTTTTATTTTAGTAGATATGGTGAGAGATTGGGACACATCACCATCCCAGTGGCTGTCTCTTTGTGTACTTTTCTCAAGCTTGACTATCTGCTGTATGGAGTCACAGTTATAGTCAGTGACCTCAAGACATTTTAGAACTACTGGTGGTGGTGGGAGTAAGACCTTCTAAATCAGATCATCATGGTACACAAAATCTGTTATTTTCTGATGGTACTTATCCTTTCTCATTGTCAGGATATACACATTACAGTTACTAGGGTACAAGTACTTACTGCCCTCCCAGGGGTAATATAACTGATCTTCCCAAATAATTCCTATACCATACTGTTTTTTTTTGCAGAGTAAACCTGGTGTTTGGCAAGTGATCTAATTCAGTTTTATTTTGGAATCTCTTGAGAATGTTTTCCATTCCAAGAATCAGTGGTGTGTTTTCATGGATACCAAGGGGAAGCCATGGTAACCCCAAAAATGGACCAAGATAAAATATATAAATAATCAAATAATTTATCCTTCGTCTCTCTGTTTTTCATAATTGTCTTTTAATTCGCAAGAGGCTGAATGTATCTCACCGGAGAAAGCATCCGAGCGAGCAAAATAGCGCCCCTCTGTCTCTGTATGTGTAGCCCATCTATCTGATGCTGTCTGGTCAAAAATAGTATGACACTGTTGCTGCCCATAGCGTTGAATGCAAAGGAAGCCAGCGAGCATTTGGCCTCCCTTGATTAAAGAAATATAAAATAATAGCCAATCAGTGTTGAGCTAAACTGAGTGAGCTCAACTGTGAATGGTCCTGGCGCACCAAAATAAAGTGTGAAG
The DNA here is from genome assembly GCF_020615455.1 of Coregonus clupeaformis. Lineage (NCBI taxonomy): Eukaryota > Metazoa > Chordata > Actinopteri > Salmoniformes > Salmonidae > Coregonus > Coregonus clupeaformis. Next base: position 83,116 of record NW_025535420.1, on the reverse strand, counting down.
GGAAGACATTTTGGATTTGGCTTCACTCAAATCACATCACATCAAGAGCAATACATCATGCTTGAATTGTTGCATCTCGTTGTGTTGTTGTCCTCTGGTGGCTAGCTAGCTAGCTAAAATTGGTCCTTTCCTAAATTAGTCATGGATGGAGATAGGGATTTGGACATTACTTAATTCTCCATACTGGCCAATGATTATAACGGTGATTCTGATCCAACCATAAATTCATACACTGTTCCCCTGGCCTGAGAGGATGGAAGTTCAATATGTAGCTTGATGTAGAAGGCTAATTGTTAATTAGCTAACGTTGCCCATCAAAGGAAGTTAGGCTGGCGAGCAAGCATTTAAGCCAGGTAGCCTAGGACAACAAAAACTAAAAGTGTGTATTGTATGACAGAGTCATAAACCGTTTCGTCAACATGAAAGAGAGGAGGATGTCATTGGTGTTTCTCTACAAGTAGGGTGAGTCAATATGTTTTTTCTACTTGCACGAATGCACTCACACACAGAAATAAATCAGAACTATGGACAGCCACATCATATTCAGCTTACGCTGATTGGACTAAATTGTTTTTGGTATCTTTTAGTTGTCACTGTATTAGACTAAGTATAGGTGATTTGATTATCAAATCAAATCAAATTTAAATTGTATTTGTCACATACACGTGTTTAGCAGATGTTATTGCAGGTGTAGCAAAATGCTTGTGCTTCTAGCTCCGACAGTGCAGTAATATCTAACAAGTAATATCTAACAATTTCACAAAATATACCAAATACACACAAATCTAAGTAAGGAATGGAATTAAAAATATATACATATATGGACGAGCAATGACAGAGCGGCATGAACTAAGATACAGTAGAATATTATAGAAGACAGTACAGTGGGGAGAACAAGCATTTGATACACTGCCGATTTTGCAGGTTTTCCTACTTACAAAGCATGTAGAGGTCTGTAATTTTTATCATAGGTACACTTCAACTGTGAGAGACGGAATCTAAAATTACATTGTATGATTTTTAAGTAATTAATTTGCATTTTATTGCATGATATAAGTATTTGATCACCTACCAACCAGTAAGAATTCCGGCTCTCACAGACCTGTTAGTTTTTCTTTAAGAAGTCCTCCTGTTCTCCACTCATTACCTGTATTAACTGCACCTGTTTGAACTCGTTACCTGTATAAAAGACACCTGTCCACACACTCAATCAAACAGACTCCAACCTCTCCACAATGGCCAAGACCAGAGAGCTGTGTAAGGACCAGGGATAAAATTGTAGACCTGCACAAGGCTGGGATGGGCTACAGGACAATAGGCAAGCAGCTTGGTGAGAAGGCAACAACTGTTGGCGCAATTATTAGAAAATTGAAGAAGTTCAAGATGACGGCAATCACTCTCGGTCTGGGGCTCCATGCAAGATCTCACCTCGTAATTGCAAACAAAGGTTTCTGTACCAAATAATAAGTTCTGCTTTTCTGATGTATCAAATACTTATTCATGCAATAAAATGCAAATTAATTACTTAAAAATCATACAATGTGATTTTCTGGATTTTTGTTTTAGATTCCGTCTCTCACAGTTGAAGTGTACCTATGATAGAAATTACTGTCACGCCCTGACTCTGGGGACTCGTATTTGTTGAGTCAGGGTGTGTATTTTCTGTGTGGTATGTTCTATGTTGTATTTTCTAGGTTTAGATCTAGATCGTCTAGATCTATGTTGGCCGGTGTGGTTCCCAATCAGAGGCAGCTGTCGCTCGTTGTCTCTGATTGGGGACCATACTTAGGCAGCCTATTGGCACTAGTGGGTTGTGGGATCTTGTTCCGTGTTAGGTATGTTGTTTGTGTACCTTGGACTTCACGTTTCTTGTTTTATCGTTGTGTTTATAAGTCTAATAAACATGTATGCATATCACGCTGCGCCTTGGTCTGACCCGTTCATGAACGAACGTGACAATTACAGACCTCTACATGCTTTGTAAGTAGGAAAACCTGCAAAATCGACAGTGTATCAAATACTTGTTCTCCCCACTGTATATATATATACAGTACCAGTCAAAAGTTTGGACACACCTACTCATTCCAGGGGTTTTCTTTATTTTTACTATTTTCTACGTTGTAGAATAATAGTGAAGACATCAAAACTATGAAATAACACATATGGAATCATGTAGTAACCATAAAAGCGTTAAACAAATCTAAATAGATTTTATATTTGAGATTCTTCAAATAGCCTTGATGACAGCTTTGCACACTCTTGGCATTCTCTCAACCAGCTTCATGAGGTAGTCACCTGGAATGCATTTCAAATAACAGGTGTGCCTTCTTAAAAGTTAATTTGTGGAATTTATTTCCGCCTTGATGCGTTTGAGCCAATCAGTTGTGTTGTGACAAGGTCCATATTACGGCAAGAACAGCTCAAATAAGCAAAGAGAAACGACAGTCCATCATTACTTTAAGACTTGAAGGTCAATCAATACGGAAAATTTCAAGAACTTTTAAAGTTTCTTCAAGTGCAGTTGCAAAAACCATCAAGTGCTATGATGAACCTGGTTCTCATGAGGACCGCGACAGGAATGGAAGACCCAGAGTTAACTCTGCTGCAGAGGATCAGTTCATTAGAGTTACCAGCCTCAGAAATTGCAGCCCAAATAAATGCTTCACAGAGTTCAAGTAACAGACACATCTCAACATCAACTGTTCAGAGGGGACTGTGTGAATCAGGCCTTCATGGTCGAATTGCTGCAAAGAAACCACTACTAAAGGACACCAATAAGAAGAAGAGACCTGCTTTGGCCAAGAAACACGAGCAACGGACATTAGACTGGTGGAAATTTGTCCTTTGGTCTGGAGTCCAAATTTGAGATTTTTGGTTCCAACCGCTGTGTCTTTGTGAGACGCGGTGTGGGTGAACGGATGATCTCCACATGTGTATTTCCCACCGTAAAGCATGGAGGAGGAGGTGTTATGGTGTGGGGGTGCATTGCTGGTGACACTGTCTGTGATTTTTTTAAAATTCAAGGCACACTTAACCAGCATGGCTACCACAGCATTCTACAGTGATACGCCATTCCATCTGGTTTGGGCTTAGTGGGACTATCATATGTTTTTCAACAGGACAATGACCCAACACACCTCCAGGCTGTGTAAGTGCTATTTTACCAAGAAGGAGAGTGATGGAGTGCTGCACCAGATGACCTGGCCTCCACAATCCCCCGACCTCAACCCAATTGAGATGGTTTGGGATGAGTGAAGGAAAAGCAGCCAACAAGTGCTCAGCATATGCGGGAACTCCTTCAAGACTGTTGGAAAAGCATTCCAGGTGAAGCTGGTTGAGAGAATGCCAAGAGTGTGCAAAGCTGTCATCAAGGCAACGGGTGGCCATGTGAATATTCTCAAATATAAAATATATTTGGATTTGTTTAACACTTTATTGGTTACTACATGATTCCATATGTGTTATTTCATAGTTTTGATGTCTTCACTATTATTCTACAATGTAAAAATAGTAAAAAGAAAGAAAAACCCTTGAATGAGTAGGTGTGTCCAATCTTTTGACTGGTATATACACAGTTGAAGTCGGAAGTTTACATACACCTTAGCCAAATACATTTAAACTCAGTTTTTCCCAATTCCTGACATTTAATCCTAGTAAATATTCCCTGTCTTAGGTCAGTTAGGATCACCACTTTATTTTAAGAATGTGAAATGTCAGAATAATAATAGAGAGAATGGTTTATTTCAGCTTTTATTTCTTTCATCATATTCCTAGTGGGTCAGAAGTTTACGTACACTCAATTAGTATTTGGTAACATTGCCTTTAAATTGTTTAACTTGGGTCAAACGTTTCGGGTAGCCTTCCACAAGCTTCCCACAATAAGTTGGGTGAATTTTGGCACATTACTCCTGACAGAGCTGGTGTAACTGAATCAGGTTTGTAGGCCTCCTTGCTCGCACACGCTTTTTCAGTTCTGCCCACAAATGTTCTATAGAATTGAGGTCAGGGCTTTGTGATGGCCACTCCAATACCTTGACTTTGTTGTCCTTAAGCCATTTTCCCACAACTTTGGAAGTATGATTGGGCTCATTGTCCATTTGGAAGACCCATTTGCGACCAAGCTTTAACTTCCTGACTGATGTCTTGAGATGTTGCTTCAATATATCCACATAATTTTCCTTCCTCATGATGCCATCTATTTTGTGAAGTGCACAAGTCCGTCCTGCAGCAAAGCACCCCCACAGCATGATGCTGCCACCCCCGTGCTTCACGGTTGAGATGGTGTTCTTCGGCTTGCAAGCAACCCCCTTTATCCTCCAAACATAACGATGGTCATTATGGCCAAACAGTTCTATTTTTGTTTAATCAGACCAGAGGACATTTCTCCAAAAAGTACGATCTTTGTCCCCATGTGCAGTTGCAAACCGTAGTCTGGCTTTTTTATGGCGGTTTTGGAGGAGTGGCTTCTTCCTTGCTGAGCGACCTTTCAGGTTATGTCGATATATGACTCGTTTTACTGTGGATATAGATACTTTTGTACCTGTTTCCTCCAGCATCTTCACAAGGTCATTTGCTGTTGTTCTGGGATTGATTTGCACTTTTCTCACCAAAGTACAGTGGGGAAAAAAAGTATTTAGTCAGCCACCAATTGTGCAAGTTCTCCCACTTAAAAGATGAGAGAGGCCTGTAATTTTCATCATAGGTACACGTCAACTATGACAGACAAAATTAGAAAAAAATTCCAGAAAATCACATTGTAGGATTTTTAATGAATTTATTGGCATATGATGGTGGAAAATAAGTATTTGGTCAATAACAAAAGTTTCTCAATACTTTGTTATATACCCTTTGTTGGCAATGACACAGGTCAAACGTTTTCTGTAAGTCTTCACAAGGTTTTCACACACTGTTGCTGGTATTTTGGCCCATTCCTCCATGCAGATCTCCTCTAGAGCAGTGATGTTTTGGGGCTGTCGCTGGGCAACACAGACTTTCAACTCCCTCCAAAGATTTTCTATGGGGTTGAGATCTGGAGACTGGCTAGGCCACTCCAGGACCTTGAAATGCTTCTTACGAAGCCACTCCTTCGTTGCCCGGGCGGTGTGTTTGGGATCATTGTCATGCTGAAAGACCCAGCCACGTTTCATCTTCAATGCCCTTGCTGATGGAAGGAGGGTTTCACTCAAAAATCTCACGATACATGGCCCCATTCATTCTTTCCTTTACACGGATCAGTCGTCCTGGTCCCTTTGCAGAAAAACAGCCCCAAAGCATGATGTTTCCAACCCCATGCTTCACAGTAGGTATGGTGTTCTTTGGATGCAACTCAGCATTCTTTGTCCTCCAAACATGACGAGTTGAGTTTTTACCAAAAAGTTATATTTTGGTTTCATCTGACCATATGACATTCTCCCAATCCTCTTCTGGATCATCCAAATGCACTTCAGACGGGCCTGGACATGTACTGGCTTAAGCAGGGGGACACGTCTCGCACTGCAGGATTTGAGTCCCTGGCGGCGTAGTGTGTTACTGATGGTTGGCTTTGTTACTTTGGTCCCAGCTCTCAGCAGGTCATTCACTAGGTCCCCCGTGTGGTTCTGGGATTTTTGCTCACCGTTCTTGTGATCATTTTGACCCCACGGGGTGAGATCTTGCATGGAGCCCCAGATCGAGGGAGATTATCAGTGGTCTTGTATGTCTTCCATTTCCTAATAATTGCTCCCACAGTTGATTTCTTCAAACCAAGCTGCTTACCTGTTGCAGATTCAGTCTTCCCAGCCTGGTGCAGGTCTACAATTTTGTTTCTGGTGTCCTTTGACAGCTCTTTGGTCTTGGCCATTGTGAAGTTTGGAGTGTGACTGTTTGAGGTTGTGGACAGGTGTCTTTTATACTGATAACAAGTTCAAACAGGTGCCATTAATACAGGTAACGAGTGGAGGACAGAGGAGCCTCTTAAAGAAGAAGTTACAGGTCTGTGAGAGCCAGAAATCTTGCTTGTTTGTAGGTGACCAAATACTTATTTTCCACCATAATTTGCAAATAAATTCATTAAAAATCCTACAATGGGATTTTCTGGATTTTTTTCTCAATTTGTCTGTCATAGTTGACGTGTACCTATGATGAAAATTACAGGCCTCTCTCATCTTTTTAAGTGGGAGAACTTGCACAATTGGTGGCTGACTAAATACTTTTTTGCCCCACTGTATGTTATTCTCTAGGATACAGAACGCGTCTCCTTCCTGAGTGGTATGACGGCTGTGTGGTCCCATGGTGTTTATACTTGCGTACTATTGTTTGTACAGATTAACGTGTTACCTACAGGCGTTTGGAAATTGCTCCCAAGGATGAACCAGACTTGTAGAGGTCTACAATTATTTTTCTGAGGTCTTGGCTGATTTCTTTTGATTTTCCCATGATGTCAAGCAAAGAGGCACTGAGTTTGAAGGTAGGCCTTGAAATACATCCACAGGTACACCTCCAATTGATTCATATTATGTCAATTAGCCTATCAGAAGCTTCTAAAGCCATGACATCATTTTCTGGAATTTTCCAAGCTGTTTAATGGCACAGTCAACTTAGTGTATGTAAACTTCTGACCCACTGGAATTGTGATATGGTGAATTATAAGTTCAATAATCTGTCTGTAAACAATTGTTGGAAAAATTACTTTTGTGATGCACAAAGTAGATGTCCTAACCAACTTGCCAAAACTATAGTTTGTTAAAAATAAATTTGTGGAGATGTTGAAAAACGACTTTTAATGACTCCAACCTAAGTGTATGTAAACTTCCGACTTCAACTGTATATATACACTACCGTTCAAAAGTTTGGGGTCAATTAGAAATGTCCTTGTTTTCCATGAAAACATACATGAAATGAGTTTGAATAGGAAATATAGCAAAATGCATAAGAAATGTAGTCATTGACAAGGTTAGAAATAATGATTTTTAATTGAAATAATAATTGTGTCCTTCAAACTTTGCTTTCGTCAAAGAATCCTCCATTTGCAGCAATTACAGCATTGCAGACATTCTTTGGCATTCTAGTTGTCCATTTTTTGAGGTCATCTGAAGAGATTTCACCCCATGCTTCCTGAAGCACCTCCCACAAGTTGGATTGGCTTGATGGGCACTTCTTACGTACCATATGGTCGAACTGCTCCCACAACAGCTCAATAGGGTTGAGATCCGGTGACTGTGCTGGCCACTCCATTATAGACAGAATACCAGCTGACTGCTTCTTCCCTAAATAGTTATTGCATAGTTTGGAGCTGTGCTTTGGGTCATTGTCCTGTTGTTGGAGGAAATTGGCTCCAATCAAGCGCTGTCCACAGGGTATGGCATGGCGTTGCAAAATGGAGTGATAGCCTTCCTTCTTCAAGATCCCTTTTACCCTGTACAAATCTCCCACTTTACCACCACCAAAGCACCCCCAGACCGTCACATTGTCTCCACCATGCTTGACAGATGGCATCAAGCACTCCTCCAGCATCTTTTAATTTGGTCTGTGTCTCACAAATGTTCTTCTTTGTGATCCGAACACCTCAATCTTCGATTCGTCTGTCCATAACACTTTTTTCCAATCTTCTTCTGTCCATTGTCTGCGTTCTTTTGCCCATCTTAATCTTTTATTTTTATTGGCCAGTCTGAGATATGGCTTTTTCTTTGCAACTCTGCCTAGAAGCTCAGCATCCCGGAGTCGCCTCTTCACTGTTGATGTTGAGACTGGTGTTTTGCGGGTACTATTTAATGAAGCTGCCAGTTGAGGACCTGTGAGGCGTCTGTTTCTCAAACTAGACACTCTAATGTATTTGTCCTCTTGCTCAGTTGTGCACCAGGGCCTCCCACTCCTCTTTATATTCTGGTTAGAGACAGTTTGCGCTGTTCTGTGAAGGGAGTAGTACACAGCGTTGTATGAGATCTTCAGTTTCTTGGCAATTTCTCACATGGAATAGCCTTCATTTCTCAGAACAAGAATAGACTGATGAGTTTCAGAAGAAAGTTATTTGTTTCTGGCCATTTTGATTCTGTAATCAAACCCACAATTGCTGATGCTCCAGATACTCAACTAGTCTCAAGGCCAGTTTTATTGCTTCTTTAATCAGCACAACAGTTTTCAGCTGTGCTAAAATAATTGCAAAAGGGTTTTCTAATGATCAATTAGCCTTTTTAAATGATAAACTTGGATTAGCAAACTTGGATTAGGTTTTTATAATTTGATTTACACAACATGCCTACCACTTTGAAGATGCAAAATAATTTTTTTTGTGAAACAAACAAGAAATAAGACAAAAAAACAGAGAACTTGAGTGTGCATAACTATTCGCCCCCCACAGCAAAAACATCCCCACAGCATGCTGCCACCACCATGCTTCACTGTGGGGATGGTGTTCCCGTGGTGATGAGAGGTGTTTGGTTTGCGCCAGACATAGCATTTCTTTCATGGCCAAAAAGCTCAATTTTAGTCTCATCTGACCAGAGTACCTTCTTCCATATGTTTGGGGATTCTCCCACATACGTGTTTGCTTATTTTTTTCTTTAAGCAATGGCTTTTTTCTGGCCACTCTTCCGTAAAGCCTAGCTCTGTGGAGCTTTGCAGCTCCTTCAGGGTTATCTTTGGTCTCTTTGTTGCCTCCCTGATTAATGCCTTCCTTGCCTGATCCGTGAGTTTTGGTGGGCGGCCCTCTCTTGGCAGGTTTGTTGTGGTGCCATATTCTTTCAATTTTTTAATAATGGATTTAATGGTGCTCCGTGGGATGTTCAAAGTTTCTGATATTTTTTTATAACCCAACCCTGATCTGTACTTCTCCACAACTTTGTCCCTGTCCTGTTTGGAGAGCTCCTTGGTCTTCATGGTGCCGCTTGTGTGACGAGTACTGAGGATACGAAGAGGTAGGACGCAGACGCAGGAATCAACTATGTAAAGGTTTACTTAACACTGAGCAAGAGAACAACAGAGAGCGAGTACACAACAAGACACTAACAATCACACACAACACAACACTGAACAGTCCAGGGCTATATAGGGGTGGTGATGTGATGATGAGGTGCAGGTGTGCTGGAAGTGATTAGGGTGCGTTGGGTTTCCATTCCGGTGTTGCCGAGGTGGTGTGCTCAGACCGGTGGCTCAGTAGACCGGCGAATCAGAGCGCCGGAGGGGAGCAACGGGAGGAGACGTGACAGCTTGCTTGGTGGTGCCCCTTGCTTAGTGGTGTTGCAGACTCTGGGGCCTTTCAGAACAGGTGTATATATACTGAGATCATGTGACAGATCATGTGACACTTAGATTGCACACAGGTGGACTTTATTTAACTAATTATGTGACTTCTGAAGGTAATTGGTTGCACCAGATCTTATTTAGGGGTTCATAGCAAAGGGGGTGAATACATATGCACGCACCACTTATCCATATTTATTTGTTATAGTTTTTTTAAACAAGTTATTTTTTTCATTTCACTTCACCAATTTTGACTATTTTGTGTATGTCCATTACATGAAATCCAAATAAAAATCAATTTAAATTACAGGTTGTAATGCAACAAAATAGGAAAAATGCCAAGAGGGATAAATACTTTTGGAAGGCACTGTAAATACTATGCATGCCAGTCTCTCTTGGCTAAGAGTTGAGGAGAGACTGACTGCATCACTTCTTCTTTTTATAAGAAACATTAATGTGTTGAAAATCCCAAATTGTTTGCATTATCAACTTACGCACAGCTCTGACACACACACTTACCCCACCAGACATGCCACCAGGGGTCTTTTCACAGTCCCCAAATCCAGAACAAATTCAAGAAAGCGTACAGTATTATATACAGTGAGGGAAAAAAGTATTTGATCCCCTGCTGATTTTGTACGTTTGCCCACTGACAAAGAAATTATCCGTCTATAATTTTAATGGTAGGTTTATTTGAACAGTGAGAGACAGAATAACAACAAAAAAAACCAGAAAAACGTATGTCAAAAAATGTTATAAATTGGTTTGCATTTTAATGAGGGAAATAAGTATTTGACCCCTCTGCAAAACATGACTTAGTACTTGGTGGCAAAACCCTTGTTGGCAATCACAGAGGTCAAACATTTCTTGTAGTTGGCCACCAGGTTTGCACACATTTCAGGAGGGATTTTTTCCCACTCCTCTTTGCAGATCTTCTCCAAGTCATTAAGGTTTCAAGGCTGACGTTTGGCAACTCAACCTTCAGCTCCCTCCACCGATTTTCTATGGGATTAAGGTCTGGAGACTGTCTAGGCCCCTCCAGGACCTTAATGTGCTTCTTCTTGAGCCACTCCTTTGTTGCCTTGGCCATGTGCTTTGGGTCATTGTCATGCTGGAATACCCATTCACGACCCATTTTCAATGCCCTGGCTGAGGGAAGGAGGTTCTCACCCAAGATTTGACGGTACATGGCCCTGTCCATCGTCCCTTTGATGTGGTAAAGTTGTCCTGTCCCCTTAGCAGAAAAACACCCCCAAAGCATAATGTTTCCACCTCCATGTTTGACGGTGGGGATGGTGTTCTTGGGGTCATAGGCAGCATTCCTCCTCCTCCAAACACGGCGAGTTGAGTTGATGCCAAAGAGCTCGATTTTGGTCTCATCTGACCACAACACTTTCACCCAGTTCTCCTCTGAATCATTCAGATGTTCATTGGCAAACTTCATACGGGCATGTATATGTGCTTTCTTGAGCAGGGGGACCTTGCGGGCGCTGCAGGATTTCAGTCCTTCACGGCGTAGTGTGTTACCAATTGTTTTCTTGGTGACTATGGTCCCAGCTGCCTTGAGATCATTGACAAGATCCTCCCGTGTAGTTCTGGGCTGATTCCTCACCGTTCTCATGATCATTGCAACTCCACGATGTGAGATCTTGCATGGAGCCCCAGGCCGAGGGAGATTGACAGTTATTTTGTGTTTCTTCCATTTGCGAATAATCGCACCAACTGTTGTCACCTTCTCACCAAGCTGCTTGGCAATGGTTTTGTAGCCCATTCCAGCCTTGTGTAGGTCTACAATCTTGTCCTTGACATCCTTGGAGAGCTCTTTGGTCTTGGCCATGGTGGAGAGTTTGGAATCTGATTGATTGATTGCTTCTGTGGACAGGTGTCTTTCATACAGGTAACAAGATGAGATTAGGAGCACTCCCTTTAAGAGTGTGCTCCTAATCTCAGCTCGTTACCTGTATAAAAGACACCTGGGAGCCAGAAATCTTTCTGATTGAGAGGGGGTCAAATACTTATTTCCCTCATTAAAATGCAAAACAATTTATAACATTTTTGACATGCGTTTTTCTGGATTTTTTTGTTGTTATTCTGTCTCTCACTGTTCAAGTAAACCTACCATTAAAATTATAGACTGATCATTTCTTTGTCAGTGGGCAAACGTACAAAATCAGCAGGGGATCAAATACTTTTTTCCCTCACTGTAGAGCCATTATTGCATGGAACTCCGTTCCATCTCATATTGCTCAAATAAACAGCAAACCTGGTTTCAAAAAACAGATAAAGCAACACCTCGTGGCACAACGCCTCTCCCCTATTTGACCTAGATAGTTTGTGTATATGTATTGATATGTAGGCTACATGTGCCTTTAAAAAATGTATGTAATTCTGTCCTTGAGATGTTCTTGTCTATTAATGTTCTGTACTATGTCATGTTTCATGTTTTGTGTGGACCCCAGGAAGAGTAGCTGCTGCTTTTGCAACAGCTAATGGGGATCCTAATAAAATACCAAATACCAAATGGTAGACGTCCTTCCTAATAACAATGCCCCCCATCCTGCTGATTTGAGCTGCTGAATCGTATTTGCACTTGACTGTATTTATTGATGAGAAAGTGAACTTGCCATTAGCGGGGATGCTGCTTTGCGATCTATTGCCTAGGACAGTGCTCTCCAACCCTGTTCGTGGAGAGCTACCATCCTGTAGGTTTTCACTCCAACCCTAATCTAGCTCATCTGATTCAATAAATAGCTGGTTGATCAACTGAATCAGGTTACTTACAACTGTGGTTGGACCGAAAACCTACAGGAAGGTAGCTCTCCAGGACCAGGGCTGGAGAGCCCTGACCTAGGACATAAACAGCCAGCCAGGGTTTCATTAAATAAGCTATAGGCACAATACTTTTTATTGCACATAGGCCTAATTAAACTGATGCGATGTTCAACTTCAATTCACTGGCACTATGAAGAATAGCTTTGCCATACAGTGAGGGAAAAAAGTATTTGATCCCCTGCTGATTTTGTACTTTTGCCCACTGACAAAGACATGATCAGTCTATAATTTTAATGGTAGGTTTATTTGAACAGTGAGAGACAGAATAGGGGGCGCGTGTGACCCCGTGGAACATGCTTTTTTTTTGCCGCAGGGAGTAGGTTTTTTTTGCACCGAACAAGAGCACACAGCACAGAGCAGGAGATATGAAGTGCAGATAACAAACCCTTAAGAGACACCATGGAAAAATATTTAACAGGGATGAAAAGAAAGGCGGAGAGAGACGGAGATAATGAGACAAACGTAAGTCTCCCGAAAGCTAAGACGAGGAAATATGACGAAGCGTATGTAGCGCTTGGCTTCACAGTGACTACGGTGGGAGACGAGGAAAGACCGGTATGTTTACTGTGTCTAAAAATGTTGGCAGCGGACAGCATGAAGCCAAATATATTAAGGCGTCACTTAAAGACATTACACCCCAATCACGCTTAAGCCGCTTGAGTTTTTTCAGCGAAAACGTGCAGAATATTGCCAACAATCGTCCCGCTTTGTGAATGCTACTTCAGTGAACCAGCGAGCACTGTTAGCATCATATAAGGTGGCGTACCAAATTGCTCAGTGCAACAAAAAAAACTCCATAGCAGAGGAGCTGATACTGCCTGCAGCATTAGACATGGTCTCTGTCATGCTGGATGACGCAAGTGCTGCAAAAATAAAAAACTATCCCTCTGTCCAATGATACTGTCGCCAGACGTATAAATGACATTGCTAACGATCTTAAAGAACAGCTGGTAGATAAACTCAAAGACAAACGTTTTGCCTTACAGTTCGATGAAGCAACTGACAGCAACAAAGACTGTTTGTTTATCGCTTATGTACGTTTTGACATGACAAACTCCCTGTGTGAGGATCTACTTTTTTGTAAATATGTCAGAGACAGAGCCACAGCTGAAGAGCTATTCAAAATGCTGAACTGCTTCCTGACTGAGAATGGGCTAAAGTGGGAGAACTGCATTGGTGTTTGCAGTGATGGTGCACAGACCATGGCAGGGATGAGAAAAGGACTTCGGGCACTCATCAAGAAGGCCTCACCTAATGCTGAGTGGACACACTGTGTTATACACAGAGAAGCACTGGCATCAAGGCACCTTTCCTCTGAATTAAGTGAGGTTATGACTGACATTGTAGGTGTAGTCAATTTTATAAAGACCAGACCACTAAAAACAAGAGTCTTCTCTGCTATCTGTGAGGAGATGGGAGCTGAACATCAAGCTGTGCTGTTTCACAGTGAAGCAAGGTGGCTGTCACGAGGAAAAGTATTGTCCTGAGTTTTTGAGCTCAGAGAGCAGATAAGAATGTTTTCGGAGCAGGAGCACAAGTATGACCTCGCAGAAAAATTTAGTGATGAGAACTTCCTGGCAAAGCTGGCCTACCTGAGTGATATATTTGGAAAGCTAAATGAACTAAATCTACAGCTTCAAGGGAAAGATAAACACCTCCCTCAGGTCACAGACAAGATCAGCTCTTTCACTCGAAAGCTTGCAATGTGGGGCAGGCAACTTGATGAAGGAAATACTGATTCATTTGAGACCCTGCATGAATTTGTTGACACTACTGACTATGATGCCACCTCAGTGATTCCATATATTAAGGAGCATATTTCATCACTGATGGGATTCTTTAAAAAGTACTTCCCTGAAAACAGTTCCCAATATGACTGGGTGAGAGATCCATTCAATGCACCAGCTCCAACTGGTTTCAGCTCTGCAGAGGACCAGTTCATTGATATGACGTCTGACTCCACATTGAGAATGAGGTTCACATCACAGACACTGAGTGAATTCTGGCTGAGTGTAGAGAGGCAGTATCCACTCTTAGGGCAGAGGGCCATGGGCATTCTTTTTCCTTTTGCAACATCTTATCTTTGTGAGACTGGCTTCTCTGCTGTTGCTGCACTGAAGACCAAGTACAGGTCCCAGCTAAACATTCAGCAGGAGCTGAGAGTTGCAGTATCATGCTTCAAACCCTGCTTCGAAAAGCTGTGCACTGCAAAACGTGCTCATTGTAGCCATTAATCCTGACTTCCTCATTTTGATTTTTAAAAAATCAGCACAAATTGTTTTATTCATTTTTGTTTTATAGGTCAAAGTGTTTAATATATTGTGCTCCTGAGTTAATGTTGCTGATCAATTTGAATTTATTATTATTTACTGATTATATTTTATTTAATTTTTTCAGTATCAGATGGTCAAAAAATATTTACAGTTTAAATAAGGATTTTAAATTGTTTTTTAATTTCAGGCAAATTGATGCACTTTAAGTATTTTCTGTTACAGACTAAAAAACAATGTTAATAAAGTTATTCTTTGTTGTAAGTTGATCTATATTTCTTTCTTTTTTTGTTTTCTTTAATGTTAATAAGGATACAATGTTATGCAGAGGTGTACTTATAACAATTTTATAGACAAATTATACTATTTACAGTCGCGGCGGAGAGTTGGGGGGCGCGAAATGTTTACTTCTTCCTAGGGGGGGCGTAACAGAAAATAATTGAGAAGCACTGTTGTGGAGTAACTGATTACAAAAAAACGGTAACTGTAATCAGTTACATTACCAGAAAACATGTTGTAATCAGATTACATATACAGTACTTTAAAAAAACGGAATGATTACTTATTGGATTACTTATACATTCAGATGATACCTTTCTGTTTTTTCAATGACATTCAATTCCGCATTGAAAAAGTAGCAAGTTTAAGTTTGTTCCACCTGAGCGACTCTGACCACAAGTCGGAGACCACTATGACACACCAAATGTGTTTGATGGATTATTTTTGTCTTCTTCTAACGCCTCTTAATGGGAAAGTAATCCAAAAGTAACTGGAAATAATCTGATTACGTTACTTAGTTTGGGTAATCAAAAAATTACTTTACTGATTACATTTTGGGACAGGTAAATAGTAACTCTAACAGATTACATTTGTGTGTGTGTGTAGTCAAGCTTTCTATTCTCCTCTATTCTCTGTCACTATGACTTTAATAACATCATACTAAACAGAAAGCAATGATCACTAAAGAGGGCTTGGTTTCACCATGTGATTTTATTGTTAAAGAACCATGTGAATATCTTTATATCTTTCCTTGTAAGACAGTGAACAGTTTGATTAAAAACATGGACAATAGACAGAGGGGAGTGAACATACATAACAGAGAATGGCCACATTATTATTTTTATCATTATCATCACCAATTTAATACCACAATATCAATCACTGTCCGTACCTCTGCACTGTACATGTTAGTGCACATGATCCAGAACTATTAAAAAAAACATTATTTAAAAGGTCATATTAAATGCACATAAAATTATCCAACTACTTTTAGCCAATCAGAGCCTCCGGAACCTCCGAATAAATACGACCCAGTGGGAGGAGCCAAGGCCCGGCGGCATGCTGGGAAAACCTGCCGTCGCTTGTTTCTGTCATTTAGTTCAGACTTTTCTTTCTTTCTCTATATCTTTTTTTCCTTCTTTATTTTCCATCCAGGAACTCATCTAGAAACTCCATCACTTCCCCCTGTACACACACATCACAGAGTTAGTATTGAACCTGAAGACTGTAACCAGGGGGAACCATTCTCTATGGTTTCCTGATGGATATGCAGTGTAAATAAAGACTAACTACACTCTGATCAGACAGAGCCACCAATTGGGTCTCCAGTTCCAGTCCTGGGGAACTACTGGGTGTACAGGTTTCAGTTCCAGACCTGCTCTAACACACCTGATTTAGCTAATCAAGGTCCTGATGAACAGCTGATTAGTGTGTTAGAGTTGGGCTGGCGCAAAATCCTGCAGTAGAGTGGTTCTCCAGGAGGAGGATTGGCCACTCTTATCTAGAGACGAGTCATGCTGCCCCCAAGTTAACAACTCTGGTACTACATCTATGTTGTTGTGAGTGAGCAGCATGTGAGTGATCAGCGCCTCCCTGTGGTGAGGTCGGATACGGCAGTCTGGTAAACACTGGTCACATTGTACTGCTGGACACAGGTCATGTGATCTGAGAAGAATCTGGGGGTTTTCACTAGTTTACAGAAAGGTTACACAGAGAGCCCTGCTAAGAACCAAGACCCACTTCTGGACACATGTACTGTAAGACCCAACTATAGTGACACTAGAGACACAAATGGAGACACACACACTCTCTCTCTCACACACACACGTACCTCGTCATCGCTCGCTAGGTGTTGTCTGGAGAACTCCAGCATCTCT
The DNA here is from genome assembly GCF_020615455.1 of Coregonus clupeaformis. Classification (NCBI taxonomy): domain Eukaryota; kingdom Metazoa; phylum Chordata; class Actinopteri; order Salmoniformes; family Salmonidae; genus Coregonus; species Coregonus clupeaformis. The sequence goes on along the minus strand of NW_025535420.1, from coordinate 66,642 downwards.
AGCTGCATGGTGGTCTGGTTCAAGTACCGTACTGCCTCCTAAAACACACACAAAACACGTCAGATCAACATCGACAAACAAACCCAGATGAAGACCTCAGCATTCAGTCAACTGGTTAAAACAACAATCAATGACATGGGCCAAATAACCTGCATGCGGAGATACTGGACACGCATGCAGTATGTGTGTGTGCGTGTGTGCTGAAATATGTCTGTATGATACAGTGAGGGAAAAAAGTATTTGATCCCCTGCTGATTTTGTACGTTTGCCCACTGACAAAGACATGATCAGTCTATAATTTTAATGGTAGGTTTATTTGAACAATGAGAGACAGAATAAAAACAAAGAAATCCTGAAAAACGCATGTTAAAAATGTTATAAATTGATTTGCATTTTAATGAGGGAAATAAGTATTTGACACCTCTGCAAAACATGACTTAGTACTTGGTGGCAAAACACTTGTTGGCAATCACAAAGGTCAGACGTTTCTTGTAGTTGGCCACCAGGTTTGCACACATCTCAGGAGGGATTTTGTTCCACTCCTCTTTGCAGATCTTCTCCAAGTCATTGGCAACTCGAACCTTCAGCTCCCTCCACGGATTTTCTATGGGATGAAGGTCTGGAGACTGGCTAGGCCACTCCAGGACCTTAATGTGCTTCTTCTTGAGCCACTCCTTTGTTGCCTTGGCCGTGTGTTTTGGGTCATTGTCATGCTGGAATACCCATCTACGACCCATTTTCAATGCCCTGGCTGAGGGAAGGAGGTTCTCACCCAAGATTTGACGGTACATGGCCCCGTCCATCGTCCCTTTGATGCGGTGAAGTTGTCCTGTCCCCTTAGCAGAAAAACACCCCCAAAGCATAATGTTTCCACCTCCATGTTTGACTGTGGGGATGGTGTTCTTGGGGTCATAGGCAGCATTCCTCCTCCTCCAAACACGGCGAGTTGAGTTGATGCCAAAGAGCTCGATTTTGGTCTCATCTGACCACAACACTTTCACCCAGTTCTCCTCTGAATCATTCAGATGTTCATTGGCAAACTTCAGACAGCCCTGTATATGTGCTTTCTTGAGCAGGGGGACCTTGCGGGCGCTGCAGGATTTCAGTCCTTCACGGCGTAGTGTGTTACCAATTGTTTTCTTGGTGACTATGGTCCCAGCTGCCTTGTGATCATTGACAAGATCCTCCCGTGTAGTTCTGGGCTGATTCCTCACCGTTCTCATGATCATTGCAACTCCACGAGGTGAGATCTTGCATGGAGCCCAAGGCCGAGGGAGATTGACAGTTATTTTGTGTTTCTTCCATTTGCAAATAATCGCACCAACTGTTGTCACCTTCTCACCAAGCTGCTTGGCGATGGTTTTGTAGCCCATTCCAGCCTTGTGTACGTTTACAATCTTGTCCCTGACATCCTTGGAGAGCTCTTTGGTCTTGGCCATGGTGGAGAGTTTGGAATCTGATTGATTGCTTGCTTCTGTGGAGAGGTCTTTTATACAGGTAACAAACTGAGATTAGGAGCACTCCCTTTAAGAGTGTGTTCCTAATCTCAGCTCGTTACCTGTATAAAAGACACCTGGGAGCCAGAAATCTTTCTGATTGAGAGGGGGTCAAATACTTATTTCCCTCATTAAAATGCAAAACAATTTATAACATTTTTGACATGCGTTTTTCTGGATTTTTTTGTTGTTATTCTGTCTCTCACTGTTCAAATAAACCTACCATTAAAATTATAGACTGATAATTTCTTTGTCAGTGGGCAAACGTACAAAATCAGTAGGGGATCAAATACTTTTTTCCCTCACTGTATGTGTGTGTGTCTTACCGATCTAGGTAGGAAATCTTCGTCGCTGAGTCCGTATTTGTCTCTGTGGTACTGGTAATACACCACGTTGTTCTTCATCACCTCATCACTGGGGTCAAACAACATGTAGCTGGTTACACAGGGAACCGCGTTCTTCAGGTCATTCACTGGGGGGGCAATGACAGAGTCAGTGTGTGTGTGTGTGTGTGTGTGTGTGTGTGTGTGTGTGTGTGTGTGTATAACCACATAGAACACAGAAGTCCTAAATATACATGTTTGTAATAATAATGTAGTAACGTACTCACTCGTGTCATAAGACTGATATAACACATGCATGTGTAATAATAACAGTTATAACAGTTGTATATGTAATAGCAATGCAGTAATATGACACTCACGTTTGTAATAGGCGAACTGTAGGTAGTGGTACATGGTTGCTACAAACTTCTCTACGATGAATCCTCCAACCACAGGAGTCAGCTCTGCCTCACACCTCACCTTCCTCTCCAACACCTCTGTGTAGTGGTCTGGGAGGGAGAGGGGGGAGGAGGAATGGGAGAGATAGAAGAGGTGTCGGGGGGGGGGATTTATCATCATGAGTGACCTGTTCAAGATGATCAACAGAAATCATAAATCAACACTGCCCAAACTAAAATCTATTGGTCTAAATCAACCTTTGGACAGGTAAAAATCTCTGTGTTGGACTGGTAAAAGACATGGAGGGATAGGCTAGCCTGAGATGGAGAGGTTGAAAGAAAGATAGACTCACCAGCAATGGAGGGGTAGAAGTCTTTGAAGTCTTTAACCTCCCTGGCTCCTTCTGAAGCAGCCAGACATTCGTCGTAGACCTTGAAGAAATCCCTGAGAGCCAGCTCCATGTCTGACACTGAGGTACGGTAGTTATCACCGTTATACGCCCGCACTGCTCGCACAAACAACGTCTGGAACAACAACACACACACATTGATACAGAAACACAACATAAATGTTATCTAGATTAGACCAGATTTATTTCACCAGAGCAGAACCTGTATCTGTGCAGCACTTCAGAGCTCCCTAACCCAGCCCAACTGAGACCTCAGCCAATTATCCTTTTGAGAAAGTGGCTAAGGTACAGTTGAAGTCGGAAGTTTACATACACCTTAGCCAAATACATTTAAACTCTGTTTTTAACAATTCCTGACATTTAATCCTAGTAAAAATTCCGTGTCTTAGGTCAGTTAGGATCACCACTTTATTTTAAGAACGTGAAATGTCCGAATAATAGTAGAGAGAATGGTTTATTTCAGCTTTTATTTATTTAATCATATTCCCAGTGTTAGGCCTACTGCTGCTAGGTAGCTCTCTCTCTGCTCTTCCCCTCCCCTCTGTCTGTCCTTGATTGCAGGAGTGAAGTCTGGTGTGCGGGAGTCAGGGTTCCAGCTGCAGATCATTACCATAATCACCTCAGCCTTTAAGACCCGGTCAAACTTGCCACTCATCGTCAGATCATAGTCAAGACGACCATGTTAGTCTCGCTGCCGACTCAACCTGTTTGTTTTCGCTCTTTGTGTTTTTTGGCCTGTTCTATTTACTTTTCTCCTGTGCCACAGATTATTGGAACCTGACTCCTGCCTCCGCTTCACTCCTGCCACCACCATCCTGCTTTCCACTACCGGACCTCCCTTTTGGACTCACCACGGACACTAGGACATTACGGTACCACACCTGCTCTGACCTGGATCTGTTACCCTCCCTGTAACCTGGACTTGCTCTTCCCCTATTATTGGAAACCTGGACAAATTGAACATTGTAAATAAACCTGTTAAACCTTCTCTGGCTCGGTGTAGTTGTCTGCATTTGGGTTCAAATCCAGTTTAATCATGACAGTATGATCTGACCATGATGAACCCAGCAGACTGTAGCTCGGATACTAACCCAGAGTGCACTCAAATTCGGACTGCCATAGCCAATCAGGGCATTTTACTTGGCCAACATGATACTTTGTTTAAGACTATTTCTGAGAACAGTCAGATGCTGTTTAATCAGATTCAATTACTCACCCATCAAGTGTCTGTCCTTACTACCCAAATTAATAATGCACCCCTCGTTCATGGCATACAAACTGCTCCTCCAGCCCAGATCAGAGAGCCTTTTGTTCCTGCTCCAGAGCGCTATGACGGGAACATGGGAACCTGTGGTGATTTTTTGACTCAATGCTCGCTAGTCTTTGAACAACAGCCCCTCACCTACGCCTCAGAGAGCCCGTATTGCCTACCTTATCAACTCTACTAGCGGTTCCGCTCGTTCCTGGAGATCCGCGGTCTGGGAGAGTCAGTCGGACATTTGCAACGCTTACGTTGCCTTCACCACTGAGATGAGGAAGGTTTTCGACCACCCCGTACGGGGCAAGGAGGCTGCTAAACGGTTGTTGTCTCTTCGGCAGGGGTCTCGCAGTGTGGCGGAGATGGCAGTGGAGTTTCGGACGTTAGCGGCAGTGAGTGGTTGGAATGACGAGGCATTACAAGGAGTGTTCATTAATGCTTTGTCTGAGACTTTGAAGGATGAATTGGTGTCATATGATGAATCGCCTACGCTGGATAACCTTATTTCACTCACCATCCGGTTGGATAATCGGATTCGGGAGCGCCGCCGGGAGAGGAGTGTTAGTTCCAAGCAACCTGTCTGTCGTCAACCAACTCCTCCCCGCCTCTTCCCTACGGAGAGGGCCGAGTCTTCCCGAGTCGATACTAGGAGCACTGAACCCGACGCCATGGAGGTGGGTCGTGCACGGTTGTCCTCAGAGGAGCGTGTACGTCGTATTCAGGTTCGGGCCTGCCTGTATTGTGGAGAAGCTGGTCATTTCGTTCCTTCCTGCCCAGTTCGTCCAGGAAAAGGGCCGGCTCATCATTAATGGGAGAGGTTTTGGTGAGCCGAACAGCGGATTCTTCCTCTTCTCCCCGCATTCTGCTCCAGGCATCCCTCCAGTGGCAGGTCCAGGATTTCCCTGTTAGTGCGCTGGTTGACTCTGGTGCCGATGAAAGCTTTTTGGATCGAGAGTTGGCTCAACAAATGGAGTTAGAGACTGTTCCTATGGACCGTCCGCTGCAGGCTAAGGGTCTAAATGGACAATTGTTGACCCGTATTACTCATCAGACTGTCCCTGTTTGTCTCAGTGTCGGGTAATCATCAGGAGAGCATTCAATTTCACATAATTGACTGCCCACAGACCCCCCTGGTCCTTGGTATCCCCTGGCTCATAAGACAGAATCCACACATTGATTGGGTGACAGGTAGAATTGTTTCATGGAGCACATTTTGTCATGTGAACTGTTTGTGTTCTGCTCAGACCCCTGCCAGCACTGTGCCTCAACCTCCACTGGAGTCCATGGATCTCTCTGCTGTTCCTGACGTGTATCATGACCTGGCATCCGTTTTCTGCAAACACAGGGCTACTTCTCTTCCACCTCACCGGCCATACGACTGCGCCATTGACCTCCAGCCAGGAGCCCCTCTCCCCAACAGTCGCCTGTACAATCTCTCCTGCCCGGAGACGGAGGCTATGGAGAACTACATGCGGGACTCCTTGGCGGCAGGTATTATTCGTCCTTCCTCGTCACCTGTAGGAGCGGGATTCTTTTTTGTTGGAAAGAAGGATAAGACCCTCAGACCCTGTATTGATTACCGTGGACTTAACAACATCACCATTAAGAACAAGTATTCTCTGCCTTTGATTAATTCTGCTTTTCCCCTCCTTCATGGTGCTGCCATCTTTACGAAACTGGATCTACGAAATGCGTATCACCTGGTGCGCATTCGTAAAGGTGATGAATGGAAGACTGCCTTCAACACACCCTTGGGACATTTTGAATATCTGGTCATGCATTTTGGTTTGTCTAATGCCCCTGCTGTTTTTCAGGCACTCGTGAATGATGTCCTTCGGGACATGTTGAATCGTTTTGTTTTTGTCTATCTGGATGATATCCTGATTTTCTCAGAGTCCTCCCAGGAACATGAACTGCATGTGCGCCAGGTGTTGCAAAGGTTGTTGGAGAACAAACTATTTGTGAAGATGGAGAAATGTGAATTTCATGTGTCTGAGACCTCTTTTTTGGGTTACATAATAGCTCAGGGGGAGTTGCGGATGGACCCAGCTAAGATCTCTGCAGTCACGGACTGGCCAGCCCCCTCCACCCGCAAACAACTTCAACGATTCCTGGGGTTTGCGAACTTCTACAGGAGGTTCATCAAGGACTACAGCCGCATTGCGGCACCACTCACCACTCTCACCTCCATCTCACTACCGTTCGCTTGGAATGAAGGGGCCGAATCAGCGTTCGAAGAACTGAAACATCGCTTCGCCTCGGCTCCCATTCTGATGCAGCCCAGACCCAGACCGCCAGTTTGTCGTGGAGGTGGATGCATCCGACACTGGGGTAGGTGCGGTGTTGTCACAACGTTCTCCTGAAGATAACAAACTGCATCCCTGCGCTTTTCTTTCACGGAAGCTTTCTCAGGCAGAGAGGAATTATGATGTTGGCAATCGTGAACTGCTCGCCGTTAAGCTGGCTCTCGAGGAGTGGCGGCATTGGTTGGAGGGGGCGGAACAACCCTTCATCGTTTGGACGGATCACAAGAATCTGGCATACATCCAGTCAGCTAAGCAGCTCAATCCCCGTCAAGCCAGGTGGGCATAATTTTTTGGGAGATTCAATTTTTCTCTGTCTTACCGTCCTGGGTCACGCAACGTCAAGCCTGACGCCCTGTCTCATGTTCATTCTGCTGTTGATACTGGTAGTAACCCTGAACCCATCTTGCCTCCTACCTGCAGTATTGCGGCCATTATATGTGACATCGAAGGGATTGTTAGACAGGCTCAACATCATCAAGCTGACCCTGGGAGCGGTCCTCCTAACCGGTTGTTTGTCCCTGAGTCTGTTCGCTCCCAGGTACTTCAGTGGGCTCACTCGTCTCCCCTTACCTGTCACCCTGGAGTTACTCGGACCCTTGACTTTGTGCGACGGAAGTTCTGGTGGCCCAGGATGGAGGCGGACACTCGAGCCTTCATTGCTGCTTGTACGGTATGTGCACGAAGTAAGAACTCCACCCAGGCCAGCGCTGGTCATCTACGACCTCTGCCAATACCCAGCCGGCCCTGGTCCCACATTGCTTTGGATTTTGTCACTGGACTTCCCCCTCGTCTGGAAAGACTGTCATTCTTACTGTGATTGATCGTTTTTCTAAGTTTGCTCATTTTTGGGCCCTACCTAAACTGCCCACTGCCAGAGAGACGGCTGATATTTTGGTGAACATGTGTTCCGCTCTCATGGTCTGCCCACTGATATTGTCTCTGACAGGGGTCCCCAGTTTGTCTCCCAGGTATGGAAAGCTTTCTGTAAAGCTTTGGGCATCACATCCAGCCTGTCCTCTGGATATCACCCCCAGACCAACGGGCAAACCGAGAGAGCGAACCAGGAGATGGAGACCACTCTCCGCTGTGTCACAGGGTCTAACCCTGGGTCTTGGAGCTCCATGCTCCCCTGGGTGGAATATGCTCATAACACCTTGACTAACGCTTCCTCTGGTTTGTCTCCCTTTCTGTGTGCTCTGGGTTATCAACCTCCCCTGTTCTCTTCTCAAGAGAGGGAACTGGCGGTACCCTCGGTGCAGTCCCACATGCGCCGCTGCTTCAAGGTCTGGAGGAAGGCCAGGGTAGCTCTGTCCCGAGCTTCGTCGTACATGCAGAGGCAAGCCAACCGTCACCGGTCCCAGGCTCCCGGTTACTCTCCTGGTCAAGAGGTATGGCTTAAGTCACGTGATCTTCCATTGAAAGTAGAATCTAAGAAGATGGCGCTGCGTTTTATAGGACCGTTCAAGATACTGTCTATTGTTAACCCCCTGCGCCGGTTAAACTACAGCTTCCTGCCTCCCTACGGGTTCATTCCACTTTTCATGTGTCCCAGATCAAGCCTGTGTCTGTCAGCCCTCTGTGCCCGCCCTCTCGTCCCCTCCTCCGCCCAGGATCGTGGGGTGGGGGTCCTGTCTACACTGTCCGGCGACTTCTGGATGTTCGCCGCCGGGTCGTGGTTTCCAGTACCTGGTGGATTGGGAGGGTTATGGTCCTGAGGAACGTTCCTGGGTGCCCAGGAGCTTCATTGTGGATCCTGCTCTGGTCCGTGAATTTCATCGGTTACATCCCGATAAACCCTGTCGGCCGCCAGGTGGCGTCCGTGAGAGGGGGGTACTGTTAGGCCTACTGCTGCTAGGTAGCTCTCTCTCTGCTCTTCCCTCCCCCTCTGTCTGTCCTTGATTGCAGGAGTGAAGTCTGGTGTGTGGGAGTCAGGGTTCCAGCTGCAGCTCATTACCATAATCACCTCAGCCTTTAAGACCCAGTCAAACTTGCCACTCAACGTCAGATCATAGTCAAGACGACCATGTTAGTCTCGCTGCCGACTCAACCTGTTTGTTTTCGCTCTTTGTGTTTTTTGGCCTGTTCTATTTACTTTTCTCCTGTGCCACAGATTATTGGAACCTGACTCCTGCCTCCGCTTCACTCCTGCCACCACCATCCTGCTTTCCACTACCGGACCTCCCTTTTGGACTCACCACGGACACTAGGACATTACGGTACCACACCTGCCTCTGACCTGGATCTGTTACCCTCCCTGTAACCTGGACTTGCTCTTCCCCTATTATTGGAAACCTGGACAAATTGAACATTGTAAATAAACCTGTTAAACCTTCTCTGGCTCGGTGTAGTTGTCTGCATTTGGGTTCAAATCCAGTTTAATCATGACACCCAGTGGGTCAGAAGTTTACATACACTCAATTAGTATTTGGTAGCATTGCCTTTAAATTGTTTAACTTGGGTCAAACGTTTCGGGTAGCCTTCCACAAGCTTCCCACAATAAGTTGGGTGAATTTTGGCACATTCCTCCTGACAGAGCTGGTGTAACTTAATCAGGTTTGTAGGCCTCCTTGCTCAATGTAGGCCTCCACAAATGTTCTATAGGATTGAGGTCAGGCCTTTGTGATGGCCACTCCAATACCTTGACTTTGTTGTCCTTAAGCCATTTTGCCACAACTTTGGAAGTATGCTTGGGCTCATTGTCCATTTGGAAGACTCATTTGCGACCAAGCTTTAACTTCCTGACTGATGTCTTGAGATGTTGCTTCAATATATCCACATAATTTTCCTTCCTCATGATGCCATCTATTTTGTGAAGTGCACCAGTCCGTCCTGCAGCAAAGCACCCCCACAGCCTGATGCTGCCACCCCTGTCCTTCACGGTTGATGGTGTTCTTCGGCTTGCAAGCAACCCCCTTTTCCTCCAAACATAACGAAGGTCATTATGGCCAAACAGTTCTATTTTTGTTTCATCAGACCAGAGGACATTTCTCCAAAAAGTACGATCTTTGTCCACATGTGCAGTTGCAAACAGTAGTCTGGCTTTTTATGGCGGTTTTGGAGCAGTGGCTTCTTCCTTGCTGAGCGACCTTTCAGCTTATGTCGACTTGTTTTACTGTGGATATAGATACTTTTGTACCTGTTTCCTCCAGCATCTTCACAAGGTCCTTTGCTGTTGTTCTGGGATTGATTTGCACTTTTCTCACCAAAGTACGTTCATCTCTAGGATACAGAACACGTCTCCTTCCTGAGCGGTATGACGGCTGCGTGGTACCATGGTGTTTATACTTGCGTACTATTGTTTGTACAGATGAACGTGGTACCTTCAGGCGTTTGGAAATTTCTCCCAAGGATGAACCAGACTTGTGGAGGTCTACAATAATTTTTCTGAGGTCTTGGCTGATTTCTTTAGATTTTCCCATGATGTCAAGCAAAGAGGCACTGAGTTTGAAGGTAGGCCTTGAAATACATCCACATGTACACCTCCAATTGATTCAATTGCCATGACATCATTTTCTGGAATTTTCCAAGCTGTTTAAAGGCACAGTCAACTTAGTGTATGTAAACTTCTGACCTACTGGAATTGTGATACGGTGAATTATAAGTGAAATAATCTGTCTGTAAACAATTGTTGGAAAAATTACTTGTGTCATGCACAAAGTAGATGTCCTAACCGACTTGCCAAAACTATAGTTTGTAAAAAAAGAAATTTGTGGAGTGGTTGAAAAACGAGTTTTAATTACTCAAACCTAAGTGTATGTAAACTTCCCACTTCAACTGTACATGTTTAGTCTTAGAGCTCTGAAAGCCTTTACATCCTCCTGTGACTTCAGTCTGGTCCCCTAACCACCTCTAACCCCACCCATGGAGAGAATTAGACCAGTTTATTCTTGATGTGCACGTGCGTGTTTGCACATGTGTGTATGCAAGTGTACGTGTGTGTACGCAAGTGAGTGTGTACCTCGTAGGACTTGGTCTCCAGGTCTGTGAGGTGTTCCTCAGCCCCAGGTAGACTCCTGTAGTAGGCCATGTTCCTCTGCATCATCTCATCATCAGGGTGCTTCAGGAGGAAGGTGTGGGCTGCAGACACTGCCTTGGCCAGGTTATCAGACTGGAGGAGAGAGGAGACAGTTATACACACACACAGGCTACTCATATAAAGTGAACAAAAGCACAGGACCCTCTTCCTTAGCTTAACCCCTCCCCCCATGTCGTGGCACGTATGATGGCCTCACAACCCCGCGAGAGAACACATTACTCAATAGAGTACAGTAGTATAACAGAGTGCAGAGGAGTGCCTGTTAATTACACAGTTCTAAAAGTTATTGAAAACACACACAATGTATTTTATCTAAAATACAAGTACTTCTTTATATACCAAATGCATTCAGCTATATTTGTTTTGAAAGACAGGCAGCTCGTCCAGAGATTTTGATCAACCCTCTCCAGCTCCATTGAAAATAAAGGTTAAATACAAAATAAATACTGCTGAGAGCAGCACTGATTTCACTCTCTCTCAAATTGATTTAACTCACTTTGAAGTAGGCGAACTGCAGGTATTTATAGGGTTCCCGTTTCTCGAATTCCTCCACGGTGTCGCGGCTGGGCATGGTCTGTCTGAAGGCAGGCAGCCCCTGTTTGCACCGCTTCAAACACTGCGCCCTCTTCATAACGTTACCGAACACACGCAGCTCCGGGAAGTCGGTAAACTTCTCCTCGTTGTCCAGCCGCACAGAGCTGCAGTTGAGGTTGCAGAAGGCCTCGCTGTCCCTGAGCAGCCGGTACAACCGGAGAGAGACCTCGAGATAGTCAACTGTCTCCTGCCATTTCTCTCCGGTGTACTGGTCCAGCGCGTATTTATACGCGGAGTCTAACGGCATTAGTTCATGACGCGGAAAACTCCTGAAGCTGTATTTCTCGTATTGACAGAAGACTATTGTAACGGAAACCGCGAATAGAAGCAGAGAGATTAGCGGAGTGCTGGAGGTTGCCATCTTTAGTTTCTGGGTAGAGGTGGGACGGCTGGGCTAAACAACGTCTCTACTCTATTCTGCTCTCTGTGCAGTGTGTGGGTGGGACAGGGACCGCCTCTACCCCCACCACGTATCCGGACACAACTCTCCCTCCCCTGGCTACTCTGGGCAGGGTGACGGGGTGAGGGGGTGGCGAACCACCGGGGCTCGGTGCACCTCCCCCTAAATCAGTGCTGTTCTAGAGATATCTGCGAGTAACACGGGTTGGGAAAACCAGACCACTGCACTAGTTTACACTGCACTAGCTTACATCAATTTAGTGTAAATGCACTAGTTTACATCAAACTACATGTAAATTATTGGCAAAGTTACAGATCAAGTTAAGGAGTGTTTTCCATTGGTGGCACTCCAAACCAGATGCCAAATGGCCACACATTTACATTTACATTTTAGTCATTTAGCAGACGCTCTTATCCAGAGCGACTTACAGTTAGTGCATACATTATTTGTATATTTTTCATACTGGCCCCCCAATGTAATGTGATTAATCTGACGCAGCGACAATGAGAAGTAGCCTAGTGAAACTGCTTGTTCTGTAGTAGACTTTGGAGAGAGTCTGCAGTTTAAAGTCTGCTGTGTATGTCTATTTAAAAAAAATTCTATTTTTTATATTTATGTTCGGCTATGTATGTTTTATAAAAGTGTTGGTTATATTCAATAAAACGTGTATATTCGTGTATAGGCCTATCACCCACAAATTAGGATTGTCTCTGTAGCCTACAGCCTTCCCCCTGTCCTGCCACGTCGAGACATTCCAGAGAGAGAGAGAGACACACAGAAACACCCCCTGAAATAAACTCAGACACTGTCCCACCACCACCCCATAGCCAAGCCTTGCGTAATAGCCCTATAGACTGTAGCCTATAGGCTACATGTGTGAATGAATGGAAACTAGGCCAATTCTACAGTAGTAGTTTGTGTTTGTTGGTCTTGTGGGGGTCTTGCGGTGGTGATGTAGTTTATTTGGTCTCAAGCTGTGACTATAGGCCCTCCGTTTGGCGTTTCCACGTCTACACATCTGCTGTGCGCTACTGCGCCTGCGCCATACGTGGTACCCAAATCCTCCCATTCCATTCAATCCCGAACAGACAGGGATCAAGGGAAGGAGAAAATAACTGGACGAAGAAGACCAGAGGAACCGGAACAATCCGGGAAAAATAGAAAGAGAGCGATAACAACCATTACAAGTTACTATTATCCACCCTACTTTTTGTCGGTAAAGGAGAGGCGTATGAAGATGAACCAGTGCGTGCACGGGATGATATATCTGGCGGTTCTGGTGGCGTTCGCCGCCTGTGACGCCCCTCCGGTACCGTTAGATGACATCGTGATTGAGAAAACTTTCGTGCCGGAGCAGTGCGTGCGCGCCGTGAAAGTAGGGGATTATGTCCGTTACCATTATAACGGCATGTTCCCCGATGGAAAGAAATTTGACTCCAGGTAAGAAAGTTTTTATTTTCCACTCTTCTCCACTCCTGTAGTTCCTGCATGCAGTTGTTGTTGCAGAGAGTAGCGTGCACGTCAATAAACTAAAGTGTGCGTTTTATTAGCGGTCGGCCCAAACAGCCACGCAAGCAGAGCGAGAAAGAGAGCCCCCGTTCACTGAGAGAGAGAGAGACTGCCTGCAGTCTCCAAGTCTGAACTAAATAATTACTGAAAATATATTTATAATACAGATAAAACAGTTATATTCTGCTACTAAATACACTGGGTGATAATATGTGGCCCGTTAACATACTGCAAGGATGTACACATATAGGCCTTCCTGTCCTGCTCTAGGGCGTGCACACACAGGTAGCCTATAACCTACTGGTGTGTGAGTGTATGTCACGCATGGCCAGCAGAGTTATCACGTAAAAAACATTCATTAATGTAAACCCTTGGGCAGAAGGAGAAGGAGACCAGTAGGCCCATTAGTTAATGTGCGTGGCAGAACTGAGACGCAGTTGGCCAGTGTAGTAGGCTAGGCCTAGTGATGCGGCATGTTAACCACAGTCTCACCACAGCCAACCAAGTACTACTGTCTGGACAGAGAGATACATGACTGAATGACAGAGTGAGTGAATCAGTGAAGTGAGTGAGTGAATGAATACATGAATGAATACATTAATGAATGACGTTTTTTTCCTTGTTTCTTGTCTTTCTTTCTGTCTTATTTTGGTTGAGATGTTGGCAGCTCCCATAATGTGTGTGTATTGCAGCTATGATCGCAGCAGCACCTACAATGTGTATGTGGGTAAGAAGCAGCTGATTGAAGGGATGGACAGAGCTCTGGTGGGTATGTGTGTCAACGAGAGACGACTGGTCAAGATCCCCCCACAACTGGCCTACGGGAAGGAAGGATACGGTAAGCTCATAACATAGTTTATAACATAGCTTATAACATGAATATACAGTTTATAATGGAGTTTTAGCTTATAATTGAGGTTTGGGAGCAAAGACATCTCAACTCCTCCCCTATAACCAATCAATAACTATATTATACTTACCAGTTCTACCTGTAACCTGTGTGTTTTGCGTATAACATAAAAATAGCTAATAACATAGTTTATAACATAGCCTGTAACATAGCTTATAACATGGTTGTATACATTGTTGTCTCTTGTCTGTTTGATTAATAGCTCAGCTGCACAGGTAGCAGTGTGTGTGGGCGGTTGGATCTGTGTGTGTTTGTGTGTTTGTAGGTCTGTGTGTGTGTGTGTAGAAGCTGGTGTTTACTGTTCTGATGTGTTCATAAACACCAAGCATTAATGCAAGCTTGATAGGAAGTGGGTGGTCTATGTTAAATTAGGTCACAGTGACATCACAGACCAGGAAGTGCTGCTTGTTAATGTTACTGTACGCTGCATGGTGGCCTGAGTTTTGACATGAACAAACCCTTATTGTAGACAGATTAATCTGTTGACCCTCTTGAACTGACACATAGAGGTGAACTCTGCTTTAGTGTTGTAGGAGTGCCGTTCATTCACAGTGAGACAGACAACACAGCCCAGACCTGTGGCTTTGCCGGCATTACCCACAGTTACATGCACAGCATTAGGAGTGTGTTTGTGCTTTAGTATGTGTGTGTGTATTAGTTTGTGTGTGTCAAATCAAATCAAATCAAATTGTATTGGTCACATGCGCCGAATACAACAGGTGCAGACATTACAGTGAAATGCTTACTTACAGCCCTTAACCAACAGTGCATTTATTTTTAACAAAAAAAGTAAAAATAAAACAACAACAAAAAAAAGTGTTGAGAAAAAAAGAGCAGAAGTAAAATAAAATAACAGTAGGGAGGCTATATATACAGGGGGGTACCGGTGCAGAGTCAATGTGCGGGGGCACCGGCTAGTTGAGGTAGTTGAAGTAATATGTACATGTGGGTAGAGTTAAAGTGACTATGCATAAATAATTAACAGAGTAGCAGCAGCGTAAAAAGGATGGGGTGGGGGGGCAGTGCAAATAGTCCGGGTAGCCATGATTAGCTGTTCAGGAGTCTTATGGCTTGGGGGTAGAAGCTGTTGAGAAGTCTTTTGGACCTAGACTTGGCACTCCGGTCCCGCTTGCCGTGCGGTAGCAGAGAGAACAGTCTATTACCGTACTAGGGTGGCTGGAGTCTATGACAATTTTGAGGGCCTTCCTCAAAATTTCAAAAATAGTACTCCGAATGCGTCATCTAATGCGTGATGGCGTTGACTCCCGCCATTCTTTCATTTTAGTACAGCGCATCAATTTATCTAATTATCAGCTGTTGACAAACACCTGAGTCGGAAAAGACGAGTGAATTCTACTAGATCAAACACCGAAATGAGTGTGTGTGTATTAGTGTGTGTTAGTATGAATAAAGAGGTCACCAAGCAGACTGGTTGATTTTACATGAGGTGAGATTAAAACAGGAATGTGTGGCCTTACTTGGCATGTAGAGACTGGTAAAGAGAGAGAGAGCAAGTGAGATAGAGAGAGAGAAAGGAAGAGAGAAAGAGAGAGAGGGGGTGGCATGTATGGACAGATAAATGTAGGTGTCTACTTTATAGATTTGTATGTGGAAAAGAGAGGGAGAAAGGAAGAGTGTGTCAGGGAGATGGAGGGAGAAACAGGCCGTGTCCGAATACCCATACTAGCATACTAAAAACAGATAGTGTTATAGTATGTGAAATTTCAAAAATAGTACTCCGAATGCGTCATCTAATGCGTGATGGCGTTGACTCCCGCCATTCTTTCCTTTTAGTACAGCACGTCAATTTATCTAATTATCAGCTGTTGACAAACACCTGAGTCGGAAAAGACGAGTGAATTCTACTAGATCAAACACCGAAATGAGTATGCAGTTTAAGTATGTAGTACACTAGGATGGGTTATTCGGACATGGCCACAGTCTCTGCCAGCAGAGAGTACAACTGCCAACTCACCAGTATGGATTTAATCACAGCCACCCTCAACTTCCCTACCCCTCCTTCTCCCCTCCTCCCTTCCTCTTCCCCTCCTCTCATCTTCCCTCCCTCATGACAATGTCTGTGGCCTATATGGTTTATAATCTCTGATTAATTGCCTTCTTCAAAGAGATAATTCCATGTTCATCTGTCTAGTCTAACAATGAGAGAAAGAAAGTGGAGAGAGACAGGATGAGAGAATGAACGAGTGTAACTAATGTCATCCTCCCTTACTCCTCCAGGTGATGTCATCCCTTCAGACGCGATCCTCCATTTTGATGTTCTGTTGTTGGACGTGTGGAACCCTGACGATGGGGTTCAGAGTAAGACCTACTACACCCCTGAGAACTGCTCTAGGAAGGTAGAGGTGTCGGACTACGTACGTTACCATTACAACGGAACACTGCTGGACGGAACATTGTTCGACTCCAGGTGAGACATGAGATAAGTTGTCAATGAACAAACCACAACTAACACACACTACACACTACTAACACACACTACACACTACTAACACACACTACAACTACTAACACACACTACACACTACTAACACACACTACACACTACTAACACACACTACTAACACACACTACACACTACTAACACACACTACACACTACTAACACACACTACAACTACTAACACACACTACAACTACTAACACACACTACACACTACTAACACACACTACACACTACTAACACACACTACAACTACTAACACACACTACACACTACTAACACACACTACAACTGCTAACACACACTACACACTACTAACACACACTACAACTGCTAACACACACTACACACTACTAACACACACTACTAACACACACTACACACTACTAACACACACTACACACTACTAACACACACTACAACTACTAACACACACTACTAACACACACTACACACTACTAACACACACTACAACTACTAACACACACTACTAACACACACTACACACTACTAACACACACTACACACTACTAACACACACTACAACTACTAACACACACTACAACTACTAACACACACTACACACTACTAACACACACTACACACTACTAACACACACTACACACTACTAACACACACTACACACTACTAACACACACTACAACTACTAACACACACTACACACTTCTAACACACACTACACACTACTAACACACACTACACACTACTAACACACACTACACACTTCTAACACACACTACAACTACTAACACACACTACAACTACTAACACACACTACTAACACACACTACACACTACTAACACACACTACAACTACTAACACACACTACAACTACTAACACACACTACACACTACTAACACACACTACACACTACTAACACACACTACACACTACTAACACACACTACACACTACTAACACACACTACACACTACTAACACACACTACACACTACTAACACACACTACAACTACTAACACACACTACTAACACACACTACACACTACTAACACACACTACAACTACTAACACACACTACTAACACACACTACACACTACTAACACACACTACAACTACTAACACACACTACAACTACTAACACACACTACACACTACTAACACACACTACACACTTCTAACACACACTACACACTACTAACACACACTACACACTACTAACACACACTACACACTTCTAACACACACTACACACTACTAACACACACTACACACTACTAACACACACTACACACTACTAACACACACTACACACTACAACTGCTAACACACTACAACTACTAAAACACACTACACACTACTAACGCACACTACTAACACACACTACACACTACTAACACACACTACACACTACTAACACACACTACAACCACTAACACACACTACACACTACTAACACACACTACACACTACTAACACACACTACAACCACTAACACACACTACACACTACTAACACACACTACACACTACTAACACACACTACACACTACTAACACACACTACACACTACTAACACACACTACACACTTCTAACACACACTACACACTACTAACACACACTACACACTACTAACACACACTACACACTACTAACACACACTACACACTACAACTGCTAACACACTACAACTACTAACACACACTACACACTACTAACGCACACTACTAACACACACTACACACTACTAACACACACTACACACTACTAACACACACTACAACCACTAACACACACTACACACTACTAACACACACTACACACTACTAACACATACTACAATTACTAACACACACTACACACTACTAACACACACTACAACTACTAACACACACTACACACTACTAACACACACTACACACTACTAACACATACTACAATTACTAACACACACTACACACTACTAACACACACTACAACTACTAACACACACTACACACTACTAACACACACTACACACTACTAACACACACTACAACTACTAACACACACTACACACTACTAACACACACTACACACTACTAACACACACTACACACTTCTAACACACTACACACTACTAACACACACTACACACACTACACACTTCTAACACACACTACACACTACTAACACACACTACACACACTACACACTTCTAACACACACTACACACTACTAACACACACTACAACTACTAACACACACTACAACCACTAACACACACTACTAACACACACTACAACCACTAACACACACTACTAACACACACTACACACTACTAACACACACTACACACTACTAACACACACTACAACTACTAACACACACTACACACTACTAACACACACTACACACTACTAACACACACTACAACTGCTAACACACTACAACTACTAACACACACTACACACTACTAACACACACTACAACAACTAACACACACTACACACACTACTAACACACACTACAACTACTAACACACACTACAACTACTAACACACACTACACACTACACACACTACACACTACTAACACACACTACACACTACTAACACATACTACAATTACTAACACACACTACACACTACTAACACACACTACAACTACTAACACACACTACACACTACTAACACACACTACACACTACTAACACACACTACAACTACTAACACACACTACACACTACTAACACACACTACACACTACTAACACACACTACACACTTCTAACACACTACACACTACTAACACACACTACACACACTACACACTTCTAACACACACTACACACTACTAACACACACTACACACACTACACACTTCTAACACACACTACACACTACTAACACACACTACAACTACTAACACACACTACAACCACTAACACACACTACTAACACACACTACAACCACTAACACACACTACTAACACACACTACACACTACTAACACACACTACACACTACTAACACACACTACAACTACTAACACACACTACACACTACTAACACACACTACACACTACTAACACACACTACACACTACTAACACACACTACAACTACTAACACACACTACACACTACTAACACACACTACACACTACTAACACACACTACACACTACTAACACACACTACAACAACTAACACACACTACAACTACTAACACACACTACACACTACTAACACACACTACAACTGCTAACACACTACAACTACTAACACACACTACACACTACTAACACACACTACAACAACTAACACACACTACACACTACTAACACACACTACACACTACTAACACACACTACAACTACTAACACACACTACAACTACTAACACACACTACACACTACTAACACACACTACAACTACTAACACACACTACACACTACTAACACACACTACACACTACTAACACACACTACACACTACTAACACACACTACACACTACTAACACACACTACAAACACACACTACAACTACTAACACACACTACACACTACACACTACTAACACACACTACACACTACTAAGACATCTACACACAGGGAGAGGGATGAAGAGAGGCCCTGCAAGGAGGGAGATGATAGAGGAGAGGAGGGTTACATTTGGACGATTTCCAATGAATAAATGTCTGCTGTGTTTGTAGTCCTCTAATAAGTATTTTCTCATTCTCTCCCCATTTCCCTCCTCTCTCCCTTCAACTCTCTTTCCCCCTCTCCCTCTCCTGTAGCCACACCCGTATGCGTACCTATGACACCTACGTGGGGATTGGCTGGCTGATCGCTGGCATGGATCAGGGGCTTCTGGGCATGTGTGTCGGGGAGAAACGCATCATCACCATGCCCCCGTCGCTAGGATACGGATCAAACGGCGATGGTTAGTAGGTGCTGCTGGAGTTCTTTCTGAGTGTTATCCCAGTCCAGGCCTCTCTAGTACTATTGGACCAGAGATGGCATCATCAGTGTAACCTTCTCTCCCTTGATCCCTCTTTCCCTTGATCTCTCTCTCTCTCTCTCTAGGTAGTGATATCCCTGGTATTTGACATGGTCCTACTGAACTTCCATAACCCTAGAGATGTAATCAGTGTATCCCTCCTATCTAATCTCTCCTCCCCTTCTTTCCATCCATCCCTCCATCTCATCCCTCTCTCCCTCTCTAGGTAGTGATATCCCACAGCAGGCCTCCCTGGTATTTGATGTAGTCCTCCTAGACCTCCATAACCCTAAAGACGGCGTCAGTATCACCAACCAGGACATACCTCAACCCTGCCACAGGAAGAGTGTTGCTGGGGACTTCATCAGATACCACTATAACGGATCACTACTGGATGGGACCTTCTTCGACTCCAGGTGAGGAAGAGAGAGACAGAGTGTGTGTGTGTGACTTCATAAATGTGTATATAAAAAATGATTCCTTATGCCTTTGGGCATTGTTTTCCCTTTATCTGTAATTCTTTGTCCTCAAGGTGGCAGTAGAACCGTAAACTAAACTAGATAGACAAACGAGTTTCTCAAGATTTACTGAATGAATCCAAACAGTAAAATAAAAATGGCACTCTTATCTTACTTGAAAACTAGTAAATGTAAGTTCAGACTGAATAGGGTGTAGAATCTAGAATCTAGAACTTAGAGTTAGATTTAGAAATGTCAAATGAAGAATTCCTGAGTAGGCAAATGTTTTGTGTTGGCAGCTGTTTGTAACGTATTTAATTCTGTACATATGATTATTGTCCTCTGTTGTATTCCACAGCTACTCCCGTAACCATACATATGACACCTACGTGGGTAAGGGCTATGTGATTGGTGGGATGGACGAGGGTCTGATCGGAGTCTGCATTGGAGAGAAAAGACGCATCACTATCCCACCTCACCTCGGATACGGAGAGGAGGGCACAGGTATGTTTATAAAATAGTGTGTTTGTGTGTGTGTGTGTGTGTGTGTGTGTGTGCGTGTGTGTTGAGGTTTTCAGTGTACCATCGTTTATAGAAAGGTGATTTCATCATCTCTTCCTCTTTTTTCTCCCTTCCCTCCTCCTCCTCCTCTCCCCCACCAGGTACTAAGATCCCAGGTTCTGCTGTCTTGGTGTTTGATATCCATATCATAGATTTCCACAACCCATCAGACACAGTGGTGATCACTACCAACTATAAACCAGAGGTGTGTGAGATGCTGGCTAAGAAAGGAGACTTTGTTAAATACCACTACAACGCTTCGCTCATGGATGGATCCTTCATCGACTCCACGTGAGTATGAAGACACACACACACACACACACACACACACTTCTACACACACACACACACACACACTTCTACAGTGAGGAGAATAAGTATTTTATACACTGCCGATTTTGCAGGTTTTCCTACTTACAAAGCATGTAGAGGTCTGTAATTTTTATCATAGGTACACTTCAACTGTGAGAGACGGAATCTAAAACAAAAATCCAGAAAATCACATTGTATGATTTTTAAGTAATGAATTTGCATTTTATTGTATGACATAAGTATTTGATCACCTACCAACCAGTAAGAATTCCGGCTCTCACAGACCTGTTAGTTTTTCTTTAAGAAGCCCTCCTGTTCTTCACTCAGACCTGCACAAGGCTGGGATGGGCTACAGGACAATAGGCAAGCAGCTTGGTGAGAAGGCAACAACTGTTGGCGCAATTATTAGAAAATGGAAGAAGTTCAAGATGACGGTCAATCAACCTCGGTCTGGGGCTCCATGCAATATCTCACCTCGTGGGGCATCAATGATCATGAGGAAGGTGAAGGATCAGCCCAGAACTACACGGCAGGACCTGGTCAATGATCTGAAGAGAGCTGGGACCACAGTCTCAAAGAAAACCATTAGTAACACACTACACCGTCATGGATTAAAATCCTGCAGTGCACGCAAGGTCTCCCTGCTCAAGCCAGCGCATGTCCAGGCCCGTCTGAAGTTCGCCAATGACCATCTGGATGATCCAGAGGAGGAATGGGAGAAGGTCATGTGGTCTGATGAGACAAAAATAGAGCTTTTTGGTCTAAACTCCACTCGCCGTGTTTGGAGGAGGAAGAAGGATGAGTACAACCCCAAGAACACCATCCCAACCGTGAAGCATGGAGGTGGAAACATCATTCTTTGGGGAAGCTTTTCTGCAAAGGGGACAGGACGACTGCACTGTATTGAGGGGAGGATGGATGGGGCCATGTATCGCGAGATCTTGGCCAACAACCTCCTTCCCTCAGTAAGAGCATTGAAGATGGGTCGTGGCTGGGTCTTCCAGCATGACAACGACCTGAAACACACAGCCAGGGCAACTAAGGAGTGGCTCTGTAAGAAGCATCTCAAGGTCCTGGAGTGGCCTAGCCAGTCTCCAGACCAGAACCCAATAGAAAATCTTTGGAGGGAGCTGAAAGTCCGTATTGCCCAGCGACAGCCCCGAAACCTGAAGGATCTGGAGAAGGTCTGTATGGAGGAGTGGGCCAAAATCCCTGCTGCAGTGTGTGTAAACCTGGTCAAGACCTACAGGAAACGTATGATCTCTGTAATTGCAAACAAAGGTTTCTGTACCAAATATTAAGTTCTGCTTTTCTGATGTATCAAATACTTATGTCATGCAATAAAATGCAAATTAATTACTTAATCATACAATGTGATTTTCTGGATTTTTGTTTTAGATTCAGTCTCTCACAGTTGAAGTGTACCTATGATAAAAATTACAGACCTCTACATGCTTTGTAGGTAGGAAAACCTGCAAAATCGGCAGTGTATCAAATACTTGTTCTCCCCACTGTAACTATTGCTCTCTCCAGGTATAACTATGGGAAGACGTATAACATTGTGCTGGGAGCCAACCAGGTGGTTCCAGGGATGGAGGAGGGGCTGAAGGAGATGTGTGTTGGAGAGAGAAGACACCTGGTCATACCTCCTCATCTGGGCTACGGAGAGAGGGGAGTGGGTGAGTTACACACACGCCCACATACAAACACACACACACAGACACAGACAGAGGCACAGACAAGCACACACACAAACTAGTGCACTAGCTGTTATGAACCCATTCACGTCCAATGGTGTGTTATAGATGGTGAAGTGCCGGCCAGTGCTGTCCTGATCTTCGACATTGAGATGATTGAGATGGAGGCGGGACTTCCCGATGGCTACATGTTCATCTGGAACGAGGACGTATCAGCTGACCTCTTCACTGAGATGGACGCCGACAAGGACCTACAGGTGTTGGCCTCAGAGGTACGCATCACAGCTTAACCCTGCCCTCAGCTACACACTAATAGACATACACATGACACTGTGGATCCTCCTGCATCTCACCTCCTCTCCTTCATCTGCTCTGATTGAAGACAACTGGACAGCGTATGGCTGCATCTCAGTAGTCTGAAATAGCCTCCTCTCATTGTCTCCTCTCCTTCATCTGCACTGATCTATAAACACAAGACAAGTGAAAGCAAATATGGTGGAAGAGAAGCCTACAGAAGGAATATGTTTTGTATTTCACCCATCCAGTTCATTTCGATCAGTTCAGGAAGAGAGGAGACAATCAAGTTGATTAACTGAGGCAACTGACTAACAAATTCCCAATTCTCCCTGCCTCTCTCTACACCGACCCACCCCTTTCCCTCCCTCCCTCCCTCCCTCCCCCATCCCTCTGTCCAGTTCTCAGACTACATCCTGCGTCAGGTGAATGAGGGTAAAGGCCGTCTGGCACCTGGGTTCGACGCATATCGCATCATCGAGAACATGTTTTCTAACCAGGACCGTAATGGAGACGGAAAGATCACAGAGGACGAGTTCAAACTGAAGGCCGACGAGACCACACACGACGAGCTATAAGAGAGGAGCGGTGTGTGTGTGTATGCGTGTGTATGAGGGGGCTTATATGATGGCAATATAAGACAAGGAGGGTGTGTGTGTGTGTGAGAGGGATTATATTGTTGGAGGGTGGCGGGGTGAGATGGCACAGGGTCAGATGTATAGAATTAGAGCTGGTCAGATGTCTAGAGAAAACCAAAGAGTGAGTATCAAAGGGTGCTTTAGTTAGCTTTGACCTGTCCAGTCTTCTGTGACCAGAATAGTCTGGTGTTGGCATGGGGAGGGAATGAGAGAGGAGAGTAGGAAAGCATGAGGAAGAACATTTGAGGAGATGAGCAATGTAAGAGCATTGGGACAAAGTCCCACGTTTGTGTTATTAGAGCAGTGTTTCAAAACTCCAGGCCTTAAGTACCCCCAACAGCATACATTTTTGTTGAAGCCTTGGACAAACTCATCTGATACAATGTGTCAACTAATCATCAAGCCCTGGATGAGTTTAATATGGTGAGTTTATCCGGGGCTACAACAAAAATGTGTGCTGTTGAGAGTAACGTTACTGGAGGACACATTTTATTAGAGGAGCCTGACCTGTTTCTGTTGTTGATGATGATGTACCTTTGTTCACCTTCTCTGGCATCACTGATTTGTTTATTCTTTTATAATTGAGTTACTGTTCAGATGGTGTTTTTTTTATTTTGTCGGTGTTGCCTTTTTTAATACGTTTATCATCTGTGAGAGAAGTGCCTGACAATTTTTTATGTGATATAAACTCTCTACTTTTTAAAGATGATCCATGGATCTCCTATCCCTCATGTTTAATAGTAAGTCATTGTTCTATCTCCAGTCAAACTGTTTTAATTTAAAATCTTCTGTCCCACCAACATCACAAACTGCCATAACTCTTTACCAACATATCTTATAGAGCACAATTACAGTACTATTAAAATACTGTTATTTATTGGAATAACAAACACCATGATAGATGCACAGTTAGGTGATTGCAGAATTGTTTATACAGTACCATCTATGGAAATTTGTACTATCCAGCTAATGTGTGTGTTTTAGTAAAGGTTTGCCGATGATTCAGGTGCTAAAACTGTTTCTATTCCTTGTTTTCATGTGTACAAACACTTCCTGTATTCTCTGCTGTCTAAGCCAATCACAGTACAGTACTACACATCTGTAGACATTCAGCTGCCCACTCACAACACTGTGTCTCCTATGCAACATTTACCTACATGTTAGTGCCACTATCAGGTAGTTCACATTGTTTTTCCACCAATAGATTGTGTTCCAATTACGCTATGCTCTGCACACGCACACATCTCACCTGCACCGGCGTTGGTGAGGTGTGTGAGCTGCGTACGTGTGTGTGTTTACAACAGTTGAGTTTGTTTTATATCTGATGCCTCTGTTTGGTGAGAGTAATTAATGATAATGCTGTAAATGTGTGACGTTTCTAAGGTGCATTTGAATAAATGCACATTCCAACAAGACCTGTCTGTCTCTCTTTAGGTACAATGTGTGTGTGGCTTGCATATGGTGGGAAATGCGTGGCCGGAATAAAAGATAAAACAGCCAGGGGGGAACAGGAAGGGAGGGAGAACGGAGGAATAATGAGATAAAAAGAGAGGGAAAAAACTGCCGGTTTGAAGTGAAGATACGAAACAAGAACAGAAACACCAGAACAGAAACCGTATTTTTCTAAGTTTGGAATGTATAACAACCTTGGAGTCTTTCACGCAAGCCCGCCTGCACGTGCACGCACATAGTTTAGGGCCGAGGCATATCCATGTTTATTGGCCTATATGGTTAGGGCGAAATTGAAATGTTTCTTACAAAATAAATATGGAAAGCATATATATAACCATGGTAGCAATTGAAAGGGAACAGTTAGGAGATGTGAAAATTATTAGACCAAAGGTGTGTCCAACAGTTCACCTAACATAAGACTGATTCCGAACATTACACTGTTGCTTTTGTGGTGTCGAAACAACGATGCTGATATGCTGTGATGACAAGGAATCCGCTGACACTGTACTTGATTATAACTTTTATTACATCAAGGATTTCAGCATCAATTTACAGATTTCTGCAGAATCTGGAGAACAACTAACCCAATCTCAAATATGATTATTCTCCCCGTCCTTTGTTCAAAACCTGGTATATATCCTATGTAACATAAGATGGGTGTTTTGGATAGACCAATCCCTGGCCTCCACATATCCAAGTGTCCTCTGTTTCAGGGGGCCCCTATAGTAATGCTTTCCAGATATTTCAGCAAAGCAGAGTAAAGTTAATCTAACACACCATTTGCAAACCTCAGCCAAAATTATAAATTGTTCAGATACTACATACAGTGGGGAAAAAAAGTATTTAGTCAGCCACCAATTGTGCAAGTTCTCCCACTTAAAAAGATGAGAGAGGCCTGTAATTTTCATCATAGGTACACGTCAACTATGACAGACAAAATTATAATTTTTTGAGGAATGAGGAAAAAAAAAATCCAGAAAATCACATTGTAGGATTTTTTATGAATTTATTTGCAAATTATGGTGGAAAATAAGTATTTGGTCAATAACAAAAGTTTCTCAATACTTTGTTATATACCCTTTGTTGGCAATGACACAGGTCAAACGTTTTCTGTAAGTCTTCACAAGGTTTTCACACACTGTTGCTGGTATTTTGGCCCATTCCTCCATGCAGATCTCCTCTAGAGCAGTGATGTTTTGGGGCTGTCGCTGGTCAACATGGACTTTCAACTCCCTCCAAAGATTTTCTATGGGGTTGAGATCTGGAGACTGGCTAGGCCACTCCAGGACCTTGAAATGCTTCTTACGAAGCCACTCCTTCGTTGCCCGGACGGTGTGTTTGGGATCATTGTCATGCTGAAAGACCCAGCCACGTTTCATCTTCAATGCCCTTGCTGATGGAAGGAGGTTTTCACTCAATATCTCACGATACATGGCCCCATTCATTCTTTCCTTTACACGGATCAGTCGTCCTGGTCCCTTTGCAGAAAAACAGCCCCAAAGCAAGACGTTTCCACCCCCATGCTTCACAGTAGGTATGGTGTTCTTTGGATGCAACTCAGCATTCTTTGTCCTCCAAACACGACGAGTTGAGTTTTTACCAAAAAGTTCTATTTTGGTTTCATCTGACCATATGACATTCTCCCAATCCTCTTCTGGATCATCCAAATGCACTCTAGCAAACTTCAGACGGGCCTGGACATGTACTGGCTTAAGCAGGGGGACACGTCTGGCACTGCAGGATTTGAGTCCCTGGCGGCGTAGTGTGTTACTGATGGTAGGCTTTGTTACTTTGGTCCCAGCTCTCTGCAGGTCATTCACTATCCCGTGTGGTTCTGGGATTTTTGCTCACCGTTCTTGTGATCATTTTGACCCCACGGGGTGAGTTCTTGCGTGGAGCCCCAGATCGAGGGAGATTATCAGTGGTCTTGTATGTCTTCCATTTCCTAATAATTGCTCCCACATTTGATTTCTTCAAACCAAGCTGCTTACCTATTGCAGATTCAGTCTTCACAGCCTGGTGCAGGTCTACAATTTTGTTTCTGGTGTCCTTTGACAGCTCTTTGGTCTTGGCCATAGTGGAGTTTGGAGTGTGACTGTTTGAGGTTGTGGACAGGTGTCTTTTATACTGATAACAAGTTCAAACAGGTGCCATTAATACAGGTAACGAGTGGAGGACAGAGAAGCCTCTTAAAGAAGTTGTTACAGGTCTGTGAGAGCCAGAAATCTTGCTTGTTTGTAGGTGACCAAATACTTATTTTCCACCATAATTTGCAAATAAATTCATGAAAAATCCTACAATGTGATTTTCTGTAATTTTTTTCTCTCAATTTGTCTGTCATAGTTGACGTGTACCTATGATGAAAATTACAGGCCTCTCTCATCTTTTTAAGTGGGAGAACTTGCACAATTGGTGGCTGACTAAATACTTTTTTCCCCCACTGTATTTCCCCCCTTCGAGACTAATTAAGTCTCGAAAACAAAAAGAATAGGATTATGACAAATAACAATTTTTATTACATCAGGCTTCTTGAGTAACTTTAGCAATAAAACACAATTTATGGAGAGTAAACACATTTTTGTGTAGACACATTTTCATGGAGTGTGAGAGCGAAAAACCTGTCTGGCAGCTTTCATTCCAAATATCCATCAATCAATCAAGACAGGAAAATTCTCTCACGGCCCCTCTGCCCCAGGCGACCACCTAAGTACTCCAGATCAATTTATAAATCTTTATCAATGCATTTTAAGCTATGATGCAATTGAATACACATGAAAACCTCAGAAAACAAAATACAATCAAAAACCCATCCACATTTAGGCTGGTCGACCCATCGGACACTCCTGTGGATTCTCTCTGTCCCTGCCTAGACCCAATATCCCTAAGCATCCACGAAAAAAACAAAAACATCTGAGGTCCCCACATGTACCCAACCACAGAAAACATCATTCTTCAAAAAATTAATTCAGAAAGAATATGACACAAATTATGTATTACACATGCAGATATGTATTCATATCAGTGCAAACACTGGAATGTAGTCCACTACACTGCAGCTCCTCAGCAGTGTCGACTTTCAATGCAACGTCAATGATGGAATCTGAACATCTCCACACCTTCCTTGTTCAACTTTCTCCAGTCCATTCATATTGTCCATGTTTGAGTATTTGAATCCCACTCTACACATTCCCCTATGCTTCTGGAAGAAAAGAAAACACCAACCAGTATCTTTTGCAAAGCAACACATGCAAATTAAAACATCAATATCAAAAATGATATATAAAATGATATATAAAATGAATCACATTCCATTTCCCCCCTTTGATTCATAAGAAAATACTAAATATCACAATAATATGCAAAGAAATGTGAAAAATGATCGAACAATCAGATATTCAAAATGGATATCTATCCATCAATACTCCATCCAGTCCCACTTGTTTATCCCCATCTAGATCAGTAACAGTTAACAACGGCATCTGAGTGTTGTCTCCAGGCATCACAACTCCAACCCATCTCAATATCATAGCCTTCACAAAAGTCAATAACAAAGTACAAAAGCAAAACATCACACACAGCGCTACAAGAGCTGCTACTAAAATCTGAACTATCACTGCTCCCACTGGGCCTAACTGATCTTGCAACCAAGCCTTCGCTGACCATCCAGCTCCTTCAGATCGACCAAACGCATCCCTTATACTCTTCAATGCATCTATAACACTAGTGATATTATCGGAACTATCGGGGATCAAAGTATAACAATCGTCCCCCGTCAAGTTCATAGCCACACATAAGCCACCCTGTTTGGCTAAAATATAGTCAAGAGCCATGTCATGTTTCAACAGCATCAGTCTGTGACTTCTTTGAGTATTTGACAGAAGGTTAAACCCTTGTATCGTTTCGTTTGCAAAACCCTGCAAAGTATAGGTAATATTATCAATGTGATCTGCCAAAAATGTTACACCATACCATGGAAAAAGTCCAAGTCCCCACTTCTCTCCTAGACTTATCCTCCAATGGTAGGATTCCAGATTATGAAATTGCGCCATTTCCCTTTTCACCCTATTTCCAGACCTAGAATCAGATTGAGCTGTGTCCGGTGCTTCCCCCTTTTGAAAGGTATAAACCTCATATGGAAGCTTCAACGTCGACATGTAACAACATCCTGTCCATCCATAGGGTAAGAATATATAGGCTTTATCACCACAAACCCACCAAATATCTCGAAATTCCCTATAGTCACATTGCCAGGCAAAAGCTGATCTTTTACCATCAAAGTCCTGCTCTTCTTACTAAATGGAACAGAAAAAGTTACTTTATATGTGTCATCACTAACCTTATGTTCATGCTTACCCAAAGTCATCATATAATCATCACAATCTGATATTCCCATAAACATACCCGGTCCATCATATGTTTTATTTGAACAAAAACAGCTTTTAGCCCTCACAGGTTTTACCTCCAGTGCTTCAGGAATCGCTGTTAACTTATTTTCCTTCCAATCTAACAAATTCACATAGGGTAATTAATTTAACCAAGAACAATTAAACCTAGGCCTAAACAAGTGCTTCGACAAAGACATAATTATATCTGTTAATGATTGTTGCTGATACAACAGCCATGATAAAGCATAAGATTGACACGCAGTTGATAGAGGTTGAGCCACCGTCTCTAAAATTGAACCCCATGTGCCTGGTGCTGGAATTCTCAACAGACATGGACCCTCCCGTTTCCTCACTGATCTTACAGAATGAGTTAACTGCTGGAACCATAGATTCCTACCTGCCCATCCATCTGTAATTTGCAAAACAGAAGAATCAAATCCATATGCCTTCCATTTAGTTTCTCTCTTCCCTAACGAGCGG
Source organism: Coregonus clupeaformis (assembly GCF_020615455.1). NCBI lineage: Eukaryota > Metazoa > Chordata > Actinopteri > Salmoniformes > Salmonidae > Coregonus > Coregonus clupeaformis. Next base: position 36,304 of record NW_025535420.1, on the reverse strand, counting down.
TATTGATCAGATATATCTTCTGGTGTTCCATCAAAATTAAAGAACTCATCCTGTACCTCCGGGATAGAATTCTGCACTATTTCAGATGAATCTTCATCATTCTCTGCTACCATCTGCTCTCCTATTTCAACACTGTCCTTACTACCATTTACACCAATCTCCATCTGTATCATAGACTTCTGAGTCACATTTACTACATCCTTTAATTTCAGAAAAGTTGTTGTTGGTGTCTGTGTCACATTTCCGAAATTTGTTATCGCCGTCGTAACATTAATCTCTTTCAGAGTTACTGTTAAAATAGTGGCTTTAGTTGATGTATTAACACTCTTAATTATTTCCAAGGGCAAAGTGGCAGATGTCCTCTGTGTATTATTTACTCTTGGAGTGACTACTGTAATATACTGCTCCTGAACTCCTTTGGTGACTGTGGAAACTTCAACAGACTTTAAATCTTTCATCATAAGCGTCACCTTACGAGTTACATAGCCTTCTATCCAGTAATTCTTACCCGGAACAAATTTGAACGCTGGCTCTAAATAAGTACAAGTATATTCTCCCTGATCTTCCCATGTAGTATTACGCAAAAGAAGTGAGCAATCACTCATAACCCTCTTCCACTTCATATCGTTGTACAAAATATATTTCCTTTGACTAGGGGGCACAGCTTCTACTTCTCTGGTCCTGATAACAACACTTCTTCTCCATAATTATCTCTCCACGTGGGAGGAATGTCACCACCCCCACTCCGTCTCTCACATCTACAAGGAAGATGAGCTGTACCACCCATCCTAACCCTAATCACAGTCTTTTCTAAAATTGGTGTTGGAGCGATTTTCCGAGGCGCCATTGTAATCAAATGTGATACATTTATAGCTTTAATAACTGTCAACGTTAAAAGAGTTGAATTGCTTCTCATTGTTGTTGTATTAGGCTGAAGTGTTGATGTCATTGTTGTTGATTCATCTATTTTCCCTACAGCTTGGAGCTCTTTACTTGTATTTCCATCTATCAATACTAGTGTCACTACATTAACTCTCAGTCCCGACTCTAATCCCTCACTTTCAAACTGTGGATTATAAAAAGTACATTTATAATCACCTTGATCCTCCTGCTGGGAATTGTACACATAGAGACTGCAATCACCCTCAATCTTCAGTCTTCTTTTATCATTCAGCAACGCATACTTTCTCAATGCAACTGCTCCTAACAGATCTAAACTCCTGCCATAGCTATCTTCCCACTGAACTCTAAATTTCCCTTCACCACTGTTCTCTCTCGTACACTGACATGGGAGCTGAGCTGACTTTCCTAGAGTTACTTCAACCCTAGCTTTCGTAACGTTTTGGTCTGACTTTTTTCCTAACTGGTCTGGGGCTACTTTGTCTAACCGAATCACCAGCTTCTCCTGTAACAGAGTTGCCCTTGGTGATCTCTGCGGTTTCACATTCCACTGAAATATGCCCTGTTGTTTCTGGGACGCATTGACAATCAATGTCCCCAAATCTCCTGTCCTGTCCATCCATTGCAGAGTCATCTCTGGCATCATCAGAAGTGTACACATGATCATCAACGTTGTCCACAGCATGGACAATCTCTCCTTCTGCCTGTTCTTCCCTATCTTCATCCTGCTCTCTTGAGCCTTCAACATCCTGTCTCTCTGCGCGTGGCACCTCTTCTCTAGGCGCTTTAACACAATGTGACAAATGATACCACGTTGGAGACCCTTTAACCTGGACAGCCGTTCCAGTACTACGAACAACTTCAAATGGCCCCTCACGACGTTCGTTATACCACTTCCTTCTAAATACCTTCACGAACACCTTGTCCCCAGGTTGCACTGTACTCCTTTTTTGCTCATCGAGTTTCTCCTGCACCTCTTCTTTTCTTTGCCTGTCAGAAACATATGTGGACAACTTTTTATGAAAATTGCCCATATATGTAACATACGCTCTCATTTCATCTTCCAAAAGAGCCAAACTTGGACCCTTTCCGCTTGTTCGCAAACAAGGCGTAGGCATCCTTCTTCCTGTGACCAGTTCATGGGGTGTCATACGTAGATCACGCAACTCACTTGAGCGACACACCATTAATGCTAAAGAAAGCGCCGCTATCCAGTTTAGACCCGTATGCTGGCAAATTTTGACAATGCGATTTTTCAAAACACTTCATTTTTTCACAAATCCCTTGACTTTGTGGGTGATAAACTGCTCCAAGACGTTGCTTAGAGGTGCCGTCAAAGATGCTACTGGTCTTTGACGGCACCTCGGTCTAGCCATAACTGTTTGTCAATCGAAGAAGCAGCTTCCTGCATCAAAATCACATCCTTAAGCGTAATTTTGTCTTCCAAGTCCACTCCATGCGTGACCAGAAAAACCTTGCCCAATTTCTCCGCTCCTGTGACGGCTTTTGCAGCTTCATCAGCCGCTTTGTTCCCTTGTGTGACTTTTGACACATCTGTTTTATGAGCTGCACACTTAGCTATCGCTATCTCTTTAGGCTTCATCATAGCATGCAACAATTTCATTATTTGCGCGTGATGTTGTATCGGAGAACCATCCGTTTTCTTAAACCCTCGACCTTTCCACACTGCTCCAAACAAATGACATACACTATGTGCATATGCAGAGTCAGTATATATCGTCACTCGCTTTCCTTCTGCTAACAAACACGCTTCTGTTAGCCCCACAAGTTCAGTAAGTTGTGCGGACGCAGGCTGTGGTATTACTTCAGCCTTTTCAACAACAAATCCAGTTCCTTGGGCTTTAACTACTGCATAGCCAGCACACAATGTATCTCCCACACGATAACAAGACCCATCAGTCCAATACTCCAGGTCTGCCTCACATAATGGAAGGGCTTGCAAATCTGATCTAAGCCTCAAATATGTATCTGCTTCTTGAACACAATCATGTGGCTCACCATCCTCTGAAGTTGGCAAATTCTCGGCTGGATTCACCTTATCACACCTCACTAGGGTGACATCTTCCTGCTCTAAGAGCCTATGATAGTCTCTGAGCCTAGGCATAGTCAATGTATATTTTCCATAGTTCAGAAGATTTCTGAGACTATGATGGGTAAGAATTGTTACTGGGTAACCCATCGTAACAGATGATGCTTTGTCATACATTGAATATACTCCCACCATTGCTCTGTAGCACAGTGGTAGCCCTAGTTCTACTTCTGAATAGGCAGTAGAGTAGTAGGAAATAGGTTGAGGATTCGTCCCTGTACCTGTCGGCTGACAAAGAACTGCACATGCATATTTACCTCCAGTAGAAGTAGACACATATAGCAAGAAATTCTTAGAGTAGTCTGGTAGTGTGAGTGCAGGTGCCTCTTATAACCTCTGTTTGATCGTTTCAAATGCTACAAAGCCTTCCTGTGTCCAGGAAAGATTGCTATGGAGTTGACCATTCCCGGTATCTTTAACCATAGCTCTCAAAGGTAACCGTTTCTTTTGGAATTTCTACCAGACAGCCGTCTGGCGTACATATTATTGTACAATTCAATCTACACAATGCATCTCTTCCCAACAATGCAATAGGTGTATGTTCCTATACCAGTATGGGTATTGTAATGTTCTGATTTTTATAGCCGAGCTCAATTGGTTCCGTTAGAGGAATCAGCTGTTTCACTCCCTCAAATCCGATTGTCCGAATCAGTTGATTGGACATGGGGAGATGTGTAGCATCTTCAGGCCGAACACAGGTGAAAGCAGCTCCGCTATCCGCCATCACTTCCAATGGTCGGTTGTTTACTTTCCCCTCAATTGTTGGATCTTTTTCCGGTCCTGATGCTACCAGCTGACACCCCCCTTTCGGATCTTCTGGGCACCTCTAGAATCCTGGCTCCGGACCCCTATAAGGGTTCACCGGTCCTCCAAATGATTTTGACTGGCCCCTGTATCTTCCTCTGAAATTTCCTCTGGTGTTTCCTCCTGGCCCATTACACTCACGGGCAAAGTAACCAACCTGTCCACAATTATAACACACTTCTGAAGATTGCTGGAAGTATGGCTTAAATCTTCCTCCTCTTCCTCTTCCTAAGCCTTCTCGTCCTCTTCCTCTCCAATTCTGTGTCTGTCCAGAAACTGGCTGTGGATATGAAACAACTGGTCCCACTAGTGGTGGCTGGTACAATTGCGGTTGGACCTGGTTCGGTTGAAGCTGTGGTAGTGATTGTTGATTTGATGAACACTGATTCTGCATAACCAAAGCCTGTTTCGTCTCCTTCTTCTTATTCTCCACCAGTTGTATTTGATTGAGTTTTCTGAGAGTTTCTTGGTCCTGTTCTTTCTGGTTGTGTTCCTTTTTCCCGGTACAGATCCACTTGATGGGCTATATGATCTGTATAGATACCTTTTTCCATGCTTCCAAGTCCAACCACCTATGCCAGTTTGCTCCTTACTGGTGATGGCAGCCCCATCTGTAGTTTAGCTCGCAAAATTGACTGCTCAATTTGACTCACATCTGGATCATTTCCAGTAATATTTCTCCACAGTTGATGAGCTCTTGACACATAGGCTCTCGGATTTTCTTGTTGTCCTAGTGGGTCAATCAGAATGTTGTCAGGATGCACATTTGTTGGAAACTTAACTTTCAGTGCTCTCCACAGCCGATTTCTACTTGCAGCTAACAACTCAGGATCATTCACTGCAGTCCCCACATATCGATTAAGTCCAGCTCTCTGAAAAATGTCTTCCATACCTGGAATCCCAAGGAGATTAGCCAAAAGTCTCTTAATGTCTCCTATGGCAGACTGTGTTCCCACCGTAATTTCTTCCAATTTAGAAATCCAAAGATATGCTCCATCTTGAAGAGTAGGCAGCTTCTCAAGTATATCTGACATATCGGTATTCTGCAAAGGCTTATACTCCAGGTTCTGTCCTCGAATTATCACTGGCATCATCTTCTTACTTGTGCTCCCTTTTCTTGGCCGCAATGTATACCTCCTCTCCAATTTTTGGGATTCTTTTTTCAGCAGTTTTTCCTTCTATCTTCAACTTCTTGAGTTGTTCTTCTAATTCTCTTACTTCTTCTAAATTATTCGCGTTATCCAAGCATGATATGCATCGATCCATATCTCTTTCTATTTATTCTGTGCTAGTCATTGTAGGATAAAATCCTCTTGAACATGAAGCACCTTTAATCTCGAAATTTTCATCGCTGTCTCCATCTTCACTTTCATCAGAACTCGGATCTCTTGTATCCTTCTTCTTCCAACTTCCATCACCCCTTCTTTCCGCTCTGGCCAACCTCTGTCTGATCACAGGGTCATATCCACCCATGATCTCTTCTGAATCACTCTGATCATCATCATCATCATCTTCAAATTCCATTCTCCTGAACCTCACTCCAGACATGTCGTTTTCTTCTTACTTTTGGAGTTCGGATTCATCTTTATGGTCGTTTCTGCTTGTCCTCTCTCTATTATTCGTTCATCTTCATCTCTGATGCAATAATCACCCTCCTGAATGATCATTGGAAGCTGAGGATAGACGTCCTTAAACTCTACATCTTCCTCGTAAGGTGGGGGCCTTTTTGCTGAATCCTTATGTGAGAAAGGTGTATTGACTTCTGCCATTAGTTTTTCTGTTACCTTCGCCTCTTTTGCCATTTTCTCTATACCTCTGTCTCTTTTATCTTTTGTATCTTTTATCAGTTTTTGTCCCTCATTTTCAAACAACTTAAGAACACCCAGCTCTCTGTCTCTTTTCTTTACGCTGTTCCCCTTTTTTTTTTTTTTTCTTCTTTTGATCTTCCTTATATGTGGACACAAGCACTTGCATTATTTTAATTACGTCTGGGTTAAGAGTCCCTTCCACTGGCCATGATTGTTCAATGTCAGGCCAACGTTTATTCCATTTTCCAGATAACCTTGCAATACCATTAACTAAAGGGTTACTATTTTGTACTACATCAACAGGAGTAATTACTTTCATAGTTTTGATGTCCTTTTTCCCCATTGTAACAACTCTTTTATATTCATTTATTGTGAATTATTTTATTATTGTTATTTTAAACTAATTAATTTGTAAACCAAAAAATACTTTAAGCTATGTAGCTTATCATTCCCTCCTATTTTTATTTTTTATTTGTATTTAATTTTTTTGCCACTAATCAAATTATTGATTAGTGGCAATCTTACCACATCCGATCAGGAAAAGTAAAGGAAACTAGTAAACTTCAGAGCAATCAAAAAAGAAAGAGCTGTAATCCAGCAACACTACAGCACCCACAAACCAATTGCTTAGTAAGCACCCAATCACTTTAATTTTACAGAATAATCTCAGTGCTGGATTTCCAACACAACTCTAATCAAAACAACCCATGCACAAAAAAGAATGTGCAATTCTCAATTACATCAATTGATCAGTCTGTTGCCAAGTCCCTGTCAAATGGCCACAACATGAAATATTCTATGCATACACAATGTATCTATTACAGTGGGGGAAAAAAGTATTTAGTCAGCCACCAATTGTGCAAGTTCTCCCACTTAAAAAGATGAGAGAGGCCTGTAATTTTCATCATAGGTACACGTCAACTATGACAGACAAAATGGGGGAAAAAATCCAGAAAATCACATTGTAGGATTTTTAATGAATTTATTTGCAAATTATGGTGGAAAATAAGTATTTGGTCAATAACAAAAGTTTCTCAATACTTTGTTATATACCCTTTGTTGGCAATGACACAGGTCAAACGTTTTCTGTAAGTCTTCACAAGGTTTTCACACACTGTTGCTGGTATTTTGGCCCATTCCTCCATGCAGATCTCCTCTAGAGCAGTGATGTTTTGGGGCTGTCGCTGGGCAACATGGACTTTCAACTCCCTCCAAAGATTTTCTATGGGATTGAGATCTGGAGACTGGCTAGGCCACACCAGGACCTTGAAATGCTTCTTACGAAGCCACTCCTTCGTTGCCCGGACGGTGTGTTTGGGATCATTGTCATGCTGAAAGACCCAGCCACGTTTCATCTTCAATGCCCTTGCTGATGGAAGGAGGTTTTCACTCAAAATCTCACGATACATGGCCCCATTCATTCTTTCCTTTACACGGATCAGTCGTCCTGGTCCCTTTGCAGAAAAACAGCCCCAAAGCATGACGTTTTCCACCCCCAAGCTTCACAGTAGGTATGGTGTTCTTTGGATGCAACTCAGCATTCTTTGTCCTCCAAACACGACTGAGTTGAGTTTTTACCAAAAAGTTCTATTTTGGTTTCATCTGACCATATGACATTCTCCCAATCCTCTTCTGGATCATCCAAATGCACTCTAGCAAACTTCAGACGGGCCTGGACATGTACTGGCTTAAGCAGGGGGACACGTCTGGCACTGCAGGATTTGAGTCCCTGGCGGCGTAGTGTGTTACTGATGGTAGGCTTTGTTACTTTGGTCCCAGCTCTCTGCAGGTCATTCACTAGGTCTCCCCGTGTGGTTCTGGGATTTTTGCTCACCGTTCTTGTGATCATTTTGACCCCACGGGGTGAGTACTTGCGTGGAGCCCCAGATCGAGGGAGATTATCAGTGGTCTTGTATGTCTTCCATTTCCTAATAATTGTTCCCACAGTTGATTTCTTCAAACCAAGCTGCTTACCTATTGCAGATTCAGTCTTCCCAGCCTGGTGCAGGTCTACAATTTTGTTTCTGGTGTCCTTTGACAGCTCTTTGGTCTTGGCCATAGTGGAGTTTGGAGTGTGACTGTTTGAGGTTGTGGACAGGTGTCTTTTATACTGATAAGTTCAAACAGGTGCCATTAATACAGGTAACGAGTGGAGGACAGAGGAGCCTCTTAAAGAAGAAGTTACAGGTCTGTGAGAGCCAGAAATCTTGCTTGTTTGTAGGTGACCAAATACTTATTTTCCACCATAATTTGCAAATAAATTCATTAAAAATCCTAAAATGTGATTTTCTGGATTTTTCTTTCTCATTTTGTCTGTCATAGTTGACGTGTACCTATGATGAAAATTACTTTTTAAGTGGGAGAACTTGCACAATTGGTGGCTGACTAAATACTTTTTTTCCCCACTGTATATCCTGTAAGGGAAAGTAAGTTTGTGGATAGAACAGTACTGGCCTTAATTGGACTGGATCCGGGGCAGCACACGCTATCGCGTGTCGCACTGGTCAGCACCTCCTCTCTCTCTGTCTCCTCCTTCTCATCTCTCACATCACAGGAGAACAAAAGAAACAGACAACAATTTAGTATTTTATGCATACCTATGTTCACATTCGCGCTACGAAATAAGCAAGCAGCTTAACTCAGGAATATTATAAATAGCGCAATAACATTTTATTTTAAATCCGTCAACATAGCTCTCATTTATAAATTCAATGGATCTCAATCAAATAGTTTCATAGTTAAGCAACAGCCACTTAACAAACAGAATACTTTATTTGTGTGTAAGTCTCCCCCTTTCTTATTTTTTCAGCTCTAAGTCTGCATGTCACAGCAGCTCAGTGCAGGCAGGGGAGTGGCACATTCGCTTTGCGCAACTCTAAACTCATAAAATCCCACAGCAGACAGACCAGCTGTCCCTCCGTTTTTTCCAACACAGACAAACAGTAACACTGAACAAAACGCACAAACCAACACAAAACATAGAACACAAATCCTACTTCGAAGTTTCTTAACGTAACTATAGTCTATTTTCTCTCCTTTCTGCACTTATTTTACTCTAATCTGTAGATTTATAGTTATTTTCTTATCCACTACAAATCCTCTCTATACAATCATAACGTCCTCCCGGGGGCTCATAGATTTTAACAACTTTGAAAACGAATCCTCTCTCTCTCTCGCTCTCTCTCTCTCTCTCTCTATCACACACACACACACACACACACACACACACACACACACACATAATCAACAAGAATGCATCCATTCATACAATATCTAAAGCATGCTTCCGTCGCTCCTTTTTCTCCTTTTTCCTTCCTACATTTTTGCTACCTTGAGTTGCAGATACTCAATGAGAGGCTACTTCGGACATATACCTCGTCAACTATATACCGAGAGGTAACATACAATTGAATGTGTATTCTATAATCTCCAGTTCCTTGAACTGACCCGAAAATCCACCTAGTGACTTCACAGGATTTGTGGCCCATCTAATGATCGCCTCGTTTGAGGGCTTCCGTAGAACAGCGACGTCCTAACAGTATACATTTTTCCTTAGTTCCTTTTCCATTCTATTCCGTAATTTTATTCCTTTTCCCTTTAATTTTATTCAAGCCAAATTTCCCTGGGCCCAGTGTTATCAATTCCTTTTTTCCTTAGATCTTGTATTATATACATACTCCCCCGTTTGCGTTGTTTCCAACGCAAACAAATGTAGAAATTTTGAACGGAATCTTATCACACAGCAATAACAGCATGGCACACACAGATTCTTCACGGTGCGTCCCCCCAACGCACACACAGTCACACGAACTGACCAGCGCCAAAGTTGTGAGAAAGCTCACCCTTATCTGCCGGACTCTGGCGCGAGAGTCAGCTCGGAGCCCATGATGCAACGCTGAAATAGACGCAACACGTCCCAAAATCCTCGTCGCCAATTTCTGTGGTGTCGAGACAACAATGCTGATATGCTGTGTTGACAAGGAATCCGCTGACACTGTACTTGATTATAACTTTTATTATATCAAGGATTTCAGCATCAATTTACAGATTTCTGCAGAATCTGGAGAACAACTAACCCAATCTGAAACATGATTATTCTCCCCGTCCTTTGTTCAAAACCTGGTATATATCCTATGTAACATAAGATCGTTGTTTTGGATAGACCAATTCCTGGCCTCCACATATCCAAGTGTCCTCTGTTTCAGGGGGCCCCTATAGTAATGCTTTCCAGATGTTTCAGCAAAGCAGAGTAAAGTTCATCTAACACACCATTTGCAAACCTCAGCCAAAATTATAAATTGTTCAGATACTACACTTTAATGTGCATTTTACAATTACTGTATTTTTTGCCGCATTTGTTGATAACGATATCTGAAAATACTCTGGATACATTCAGTAACATGACAAGACTATTCCTGAAAAATGTAGGAAATGGTGCAACATAAGATAAAACAATGACAAGGGTTTGAGTGAGAGGACTAACTGGTGTCTCAAAGTAGCCACACACCTCTTCAAAGTGTGCTCAGTTCCTAAGCAATTTCAATGCACTTTTATGACTCAAAGAAGAGTCAACTATAAGGTACTTTTTTTTTTTTTTTGCTCTCCTAGCTGTGCCATTGAGAAACTAGAGCAAGCACGCTTGTAGTTGTTTCATTTGGAACACAACCCTGCATCCCCGCCATCACACAATTATCGCAATCCAAAAACAGCCCATTATAAAAAGCAATGTGGGTAGGGTTGGCATGATTTGAAAGCTTCTTCTATTGACAACATGAGTTATAAAATATGATCTTACAGTTTTAGGCTTTCACAAGGCAATTCAGAAACTGATCTTAAATTTTGGTGCCCCAGGTGCGTGAGCCCCAGAAAATGTTCTTCACAATAAACAAACACAGGCTCATTCTGTTCAGAACAACCCAGGGTATGACGCCATGTCATCTTGTAACTGTACATCAAACATAGTGGTCATAAACGTCATAAAATGAGTTTTATGATTTGTTAATGTGAAGTGCACATTTGGACTCACTGGTGTTTAGCTTGCTTGTATGACATCAAAGCGGTATTTATTATAATCCTCAATATCTCATCTTTCAAAATACATTGAGTCATCTTTATTTACAGCATTTCCCTCACTCAGACAACACAAACATTTCAAAAGTTGGCCAATTACCGCGAAGGACGGGGCAACTTCTTGTTGTGCACAGTGCTCAAATTCAGAAAGGCTTTCAGTCAAAACCCATAGAGCGCTGTGAGGCACACAAACAGAGCTTTGACGTCATGTATAGCGTGTTACTGTACAGCCACTACGTTCCAATTTAGGCGCTTATTAGTGCCGCAAATCTGCCATTTTCAACCTGTATACGGGTACGAGTGTAAAGGGCTACCAACGTATAAGATACAAAAATAATATTCACATTAAACATAATAATACACATTCAAACAAACATCAACCATCAACTGAATCTTTTATGGCTTATTTAAATGGTTAACATTGCTTGAGTATAACATTCGCTTGGTTTGCAATTAAAATATACTGTCTTGTATCTTTAAAAAAGTAAAACGTAAAAAAAGTAGCCATGGAAACTAAACAGCTTTCAAGTGATTGGATGTGAGTTTGTTCAGACAAGATTAGGCCCCTCCCACAGGGCTGTAACTACTTATGCTGAGCCACCAGACAGATCACGCTCTGGCAAGAAGTTACCTTTAAGTAATACAAAATGGAGGAAAACCAAGAATCTTTCATTTTAAAGCTGACATTCGGTAACAAAATCCTTAGTTTCTTTAGTGTGTGTGTGTATATGTGTGTGTGTTCGCGTCTCCTCCAGGTCCAGCGATGGTCAAGCAGTCAGTGCTTCACCTGGAACACATGCACACACATTCTGGTCAGTTCCCTTAATTCTTATGGCTAGGTTGAAGCACTTCTGACACAATGTTATGACTGTACTGGCAGCAGAGCACGAGCAAATGGCTCACCTTCAAAATGTTAGTGATCAATTTAGTGATAACCGAGCCCTACTCGTACCCTAGTTATTGATGACAAAACAAGCCCTACCCGGCCTTAACCCGATGTATAATGTCGGGGCCTGCCGGGCTCGGGTCGGGTAGCAGAGCTCTAACTCACGTTAAGGAAATCCAGGCCGGCGGGGTCCTCACTGAGGGCGTGGCAGACACTCTGTAGAAACAGACACACACATACAAGATAAATTACTGGTAGCTATACAGTACAGCAAATTTGCAAAAATCTCTGAAGCTGGAGACACTTATCTCCCTCACTAACTTTAAGCATCAGTTGTCAGAGCACCTTACCGATCACTGCACCTGTACACAGCCCATCTGAAATTAGCCCACCCAACTACCTCATCCCTATATTGTTATTTATTTTGCTCATTTGCACCCCAGTATCTCTATTTGCACATCTATCATTCCAGTGTTAATACTAATTGTAATTATTTTGCACTATAGCCTATTTATTGCCTTACCTCCATAACTTGCTACATTTGCACACACTGTATATATATTTTCTGTTGTATTTTTGACTTTATGTTTTGTTTTACCCCATATGTAACTCTGTGTTGTTGTTTTTAATCGCACTGCTTTGCTTTATCTTGGCCAGGTCGCAGTTGTAAATGAGAACTTGTTCTCAACTGGCTTACCTGGTTAAATAAAGGTTAAATAAAAAAAGAAAACAATTTATACATGATTACATTTTAGTAATTTAGCAGACGCTCTTATCCAGAGTTGCTTACATTGGTGCATTCATCTTAAGATAGCTAGGTGAGACAACATATCACAATTGTAGCAAGTACATTTTCCCTCAACAAAGTAGTTATCAGCAAAGTCAGTGCTTGTAGAAAAAGACAAGTGCATTACAGTGTTACAGCAAAGATATTGTAAAGCAACAGAGACAGAGCACTCACCACCCAGCACTACAAAACTGGGACAGTCTCTGTCCTAATATGGCCACAGAGGGCGGGACCCTTCCTCCAAGCTGGGAGGGGGAGGGGCAGAAGCAAGCATCACCATGGCATCGCTTAGCATAGCAATAGTAGCCGTAACATTAGCATCAGTAGTACGTGAAGCAGCTTTAGCTAAATCTGTAGCTGAGGTGCTAGCTGTTAGCCATCACACTAAGAGAAGCAGAAGGGAGAGAAGTGGTAGCTGCAGTGACAGTGCTAGATGTGGGAGATGGGGTAGCCATAAGAGGAGATGTAGCATTAGCCGTAGCATTAGCCGTAGCATTAGCAGGCAGGTTGTTTTTGGTCTTGATGACATTGCTGCAGTAGCGTGCCCACTTCAGTGCTGGCTGAGACAAAACGTAATAGGCAGGGGGTCTGAGGAAGAGGTTGGCCCATGGGTACCCACCCCCAATAGTAGTACCTGCTGCGATGGTTGCTATGGCAACCCCGGTGGCAGTAGCAGTCCAGGCGGCGTAGCTGGCTGGGTCAAGCGATGGCTGGGTCAAGGTCAAATGGCTGGGGGTGGCTGGAGATGGTGTAGTAGAGTAGAGGCTGCCTGAGGGCATCACAGTCCCAGCAGAGCCGAGTCCAGTCCCAGACCCAGGGTAAGCCTGTCCACGGTAGTCCTTGTCTGAGTAGCCCATCCCTGGGTAGAGCAGACCTCCAGGGTAGTCCGCTCCACTTCCAGAAGAGACAGCTCCAGGGTAGGAAGTACCAGCTTGACCTGTTGTAACATAGCCTGCCCCTGGGTAGCCTGCCTCTGGGTAGCCTATAGCTGGGTAGTATGTTCCCCAGAAGCCCTCAGACCACCTGGCCTGTGGCTGTGACTGTGTGTTACTGGGGCTGGGAATAGGGATAGGGTTAGTGGGGGAGTTGGAAGTGAACTGACTAACACTGACAACTCCAGAGTAACCTGAACCAGGGTAGGTTGCACCAGGGTAGGTGGAACCAGGGTAGGTGGAACCAGGGTAGGTGGAACCAGGGTAGGTTGTACCAGGGTAGGTTGTACCAGGGTAGGTGGAACCAGGTAGAATCTCTAGGGGCTGTGGGTCAGTGGGGTTAGAGGAAAATGGACTAACTGTAACCCCTCCAGTGTAACCCCCCTGGGCAAGTGTGGAATTGGAAGTGGGGTTAGAACTCTGGATGTTGGGGTTAGAGTTGGAGTTAGGGTTGGGGTTCTGGAAGTTGGGGTTAGGTTTGGAGTTGGGGGTGAACTGTCGGCTCTCGTAGTTCCAGGGGTCACTGTCCTCTGGTTCCTTTAGGGATAGCTTCCTTTTTAGCGGGTTGGGACACGCCGCCACTATGGTGATGGAATGACCTTTTGAGTCACCCTTCATCTCCTCCCCTCCAGGGTTAGGGCCTGTTGCCCTGGTATGAGCCTCGGCTCCCCCTGCTCTCTCTGGGGTGGTTAGGGCAGGAGGTAGGTGGGGGGACCTCAACAAAGTGACAAAGTATTCCACAAATTGATCACAGTCCACGATGGAAGTCTTCTTCTTACCCCCAGAGGCGGAGACAGGATCTGGCTGGGGTGGGGGTGGGGGTGGAGGAGCGGGGCAGGGAGGGGTGGCCGGGGGTGGAGGTGGAGGTGGAGGGGTCATGGGTCCGGGTGGGGGGGTACTGGGTCCGGTTCTTGCTGGGTTTAGGTGGGGGTCAGGGGTGTTGTTGGGGGGGTTGGCCTGGGTCTGGAGAGGTCTGGCTGCTGAGGTTGGGTTGGGGGGTCTCTTGGTTGGTTGGCTGGACTGTTTGGGTAGTTGTTTGTTGACTAGGCAGGATGGTTGGCTGGGGTTGACCTGGGTTAGGCTCACTGCAGAAGTGGCTCTGGTGTGGTAGAATGAAGCGGGGGAGTAGGGGGAGGGCAGGGGGGGCTCAGAGGGACTAGCTCTGGGGGGGGCTTTGAAGGAATGGCTGGAGCTACGATGACGTCTCTTAGAGGGGGTGTGAGAGCATGAGCAGTCAGAACATTTGTCAGTGTGTTTGCGTTTGGTCCTGTCACTGTGTCTGTCTTTGGCTTTGTCAGTGTGTTTGCGGTCACTGTGTTTGCGAGTGTGTTTAGCCTTTTCAGTATGTTTCTGAGACTTATTCTGGTCCGAATGTTTGTCAGTGAGCTTATGGCTACTGGTAGAGAGTGTTTTTGGGGGATTGGAGAGTGTGTGTGTTGGATTGGAGCGAGTGTGTGTTGGATTGGAGTGTGTGTGTGTGGGTTTGCACAGTGTGTGAGTGGGTTTCTTGCTAGAGGACTCTTTGGCAACAGTCAGGCTGTTGGCAGGGATACCTGAGGGCTTGGTGGCAGGTTGGGGAGGGAGTTTGGGTCTAGCAGATTCTGGGGGGGTTGAATTGGGTTTGGGGTGTGTGCGTGAAGGTTTAAGTTTTGTTTGAGATTCAGAGTGTGTGTGTGAGGGTGTGAGTTTCGGCTTAGTGTTGGACTGTGTGTGTGAGGGTGTGATTGTGTGTGTCTGGTTGACAGTGTACGTGTCAGAAGACTTGGTGACTTCAGGGGATGACAGACCGATGACAGGGACAGTGTGACCCTCAGGGGGGCTAGACACCTTTCTCCTCTTCCCCTGCTGCTGACCCCTCACCTCCGACCCCTCAACGCTAGAACAACGATTTACTGACAGACAGAGAAGGAGGTAGGGAGAGAGAGAGAGAGAGGGAGGTATCTATTTTAATTGAATAGAGAGTGAGAGATATACCTAATCAATAAGGCCAGAGGTGTGGTATATGGCCAATATACCACGGCTAAAGGGCTGTTCTTAGTCACAACGCCACGCGGAGTGCCTGGATACAGCCATTAGCCGTGGTATATTGACCATATACCACAAACCCCAGAGGTGCCCTATTGCTATTATAAACTGGTTACCAACATCATTAGAACAGTAAAAATATTTGTTTTGCCATACCCATGGTATATGGTCTGATATACCAAGGCTTTCAGCCAATCAGCATTCAGGGCTCGAACAACCCAGTTTATAATTACAGTATTATCATTTTTTGCAGCTTAACAGTAAGATAGTATTCACTTCACCAGTGTTTCTCCTACCTCTCTGTGGCGGTAAGAATTGCCCCAATGCCTGATGGGAGACCACCTGGCACTCCACAATCTCCTGCTTGACCGCTATTGGTTCAGGTTTGCTGGTGACCGTGGTGAGGAGTTCAGTCTGGTTCTGCTCTCTACAGATCTCCTGCAAACGGGATACAGCTGGGGAGGAGAGAGAGAGAGAGAGAGAGAGAGAACGAGGGAGAGAGGGATAAGTAGGTAGAGAAGTGAGTGGATGGAATAGTGGAGAACAATTGGTTTACTCAGTAGCAGTGCAAATATCAGCTATACGGACACTAAATTATTATGGTACTTTTTAATGGTACGTTTACAAACATATATTATGATAAATAGAGTTGAAACTTGTATCTCATAATGGTGAAATAAGTACAGTGGGGAAAAAAAGTATTTAGTCAGCCACCAATTGTGCAAGTTCTCCCACTTAAAAAGATGAGAGGCCTGTAATTTTCATCATAGGTACACGTCAACTATGACAGACAAATTGGGGAAAAAAATCCAGAAAATCACATTGTAGGATTTTTAATGAATTTATTTGCAAATTATGGTGGAAAATAAGTATTTGGTCACCTACAAACAAGCAAGATTTCTGGCTCTCACAGACCTGTAACTTCTTCTTTAAGAGGCTCCTCTGTCCTCCACTCGTTACCTGTATTAATGGCACCTGTTTGAACTTGTTATCAGTATAAAAGACACCTGTCCACAACCTCAAACAGTCACACTCCAAACTCCACTATGGCCAAGACCAACGAGCTGTCAAAGGACACCAGAAACAAAATTGTAGACCTGCACCAGGCTGGGAAGACTGAATCTGCAATAGGTAAGCAGCTTGGTTTGAAGAAATCAACTGTGGGAGCAATTATTAGGAAATGTAAGACATACAAGACCACTGATAATCTCCCTCGATCTGGGGCTCCACGCAAGATCTCACCCCGTGGGGTCAAAATGATCACAAGAACGGTGAGCAAAAATCCCAGAACCACACGGGGGGACATAGTGAATGACCCGCAGAGAGCTGGGACCAAAGTAACAAAGCCTACCATCAGTAACACACTACGCCGCCAGGGACTCAAATCCTGCAGTGCCAGACGTGTCCCCCTGCTTAAGCCAGTACATGTCCAGGCCCGTCTGAAGTTTGCTAGAGTGCATTTGGATGATCCAGAAGAGGATTGGGAGAATGTCATATGGTCAGATGAAACCAAAATATAACTTTTTGTTAAAAACTCAAAGAATGCTGAGTTGCATCCAAAGAATACCATACCTACTGTGAAGCATGGGGGTGGAAACATCATGCTTTGGGGCTGTTTTTCTGCAAAGGGACCAGGATGACTGATCCATGTAAAGGAAAGAATGAATGGGGCCATGTATCGTGAGATTTTGAGTGAAAACCTCCTTCCATCAGCAAGGGCATTGAAGATGAAACGTGGCTGGGTCTTTCAGCATGACAATGATCCCAAACACACCGCTCGGGCAACGAAGTAGTGGCTTCGTAAGAAGCATTTCAAGGTACTGGAGTGGCCTAGCCAGTCTCCAGATCTCAACCCCATAGAAAATCTTTGGAGGGAGTTGAAAGTCCGTGTTGACCAGCGACAGCCCCAAAACATCACTGCTCTAGAGGAGATCTGCATGGAGGAATGGGCCAAAATACCAGCAACAGTGTGTGAAAACCTTGTGAAGACTTACAGAAAACGTTTGACCTGTGTCATTGCCAACAAATGGTATATAACAAAGTATTGAGAAACTTTTGTTATTGACCAAATACTTATTTTCCACCATAATTTGCAAATAAATTCATAAAAAATCCTACAATGTGATTTTCTGGATTTTTTTCCCCCATTTTGTCTGTCATAGTTGACGTGTACCTATGATGAAAATTACAGGCCTCTCTCATCTTTTTAAGTGGGAGAACTTGCACAATTGGTGGCTGACTAAATACTTTTTTCCCCCACTGTATAGCCAGTTATAATTGTAATGGCTTAGCAGATAATAAGAAAAGAAGATCAGTATTTACCTGGCTAAAAGAGTAGGAATATAATATATATTGTTTACAGGAAAGTCACTTAACAATTTTAGATGTAGTTGTGTGGCAAAAGGACTGGGGCGGGGGAATATACTTCTCCCATGGGCAAAGAAACTCAAAAGGGAGGTGGCGATATTAATTAACAATCATTTTTATCCGAATGTGCAAATTTTCCAAATAGATTCCGCAAGGTAGATGGATTCTTTTAAATATGTTATTGTACCATAAACAGATTTGGCTCATTAATCTATACGGTCCAAATAATGATGATCCACGAGTCTTTGAAAATACATATAATAATTTATCAAGCCTACAAGCAATACAATACTATTATTATGGTGGGAGATTATAATACAGTTTTAATACATCCTCATGCACTTAAGGAAATCATGAATATCATGGATATATTGGAACTAGTGGATATATATGGAGGATTAAATATCCTGACCGAATGAGATATTCATGGTGGAGGCTCAATCAACCTAGTAGTCTTGACTACATTCTTATGTCATTCTTGCTGGAACCAAAAGTTTAAAAAAAAGTGTTAATAGGGAACAGAATGCGTTCGGACCATCAAATAAATCGGCATATACATTACTCTTATAGAATTTCCACATGGGCAAGGATATTGGAAATGTAATCAAAGCCTATTGGATGACAACTTGTTTTTAACCAGGACAAAATAATTTATAACAGACTTTTTCCCGACATAACATAGGTACAGCAGATCCCCTTATTGGACACTTTAAAAATGTGCCTTTAGAAGCCATGCAATTCAATACTCCTCTTTAAAACAAAAGCAATTTAGGTCAAAAGAGTTCATATTAACAGAGGAAATAGAGTGACTAACAGTACAGATAGATAGCAATAAAAACGTTACCATAGAGGCACAGAAATTAGAGGAAAAACAAAAAGAAATGGAGGAACTTATTTAAAAAAGATTAAGTGTTATATTTTATAAAAATAAAGCGAAATGGATGGAATATGGGGGAAAATGCAATTTTTTAAAAAATCTTCAACAGAAATGCTACCAAAAATAATTTACTGAAACTTCTTAAAAATGACAGAGTCACCAAACAATAATTTGAAAGAGGAAGCAAAGTACTTTAAGCATATGTTTTCATCATCTCCACTAACCGAAGTTAATTGTAAGGAATTTTTTTTTATTAATAATGTAAAATTAACAGAAAGACCCATGTGAAGGACAAATTACAGAGGAGGGACTTCGTGATGCAATTAAAGCCTTTAAGTCCGGTAAAACTCCAGGGCTGGATGGCATACCAGTTGAGGTATACCAAACTTTATTTGATGTACTCAGAGGACCGTTATTAGCATGTTTAACCACTCCTATAAAAATGGTAGATTATCAGATACTCAACAAGAAGGTCTGATTTCATTATTACTGAAACAGGACCCAAGTGGTAAATATAAAGATCCAGTCCATTTAAAAAAATAGGAGGCCCCTTACACTTCAGTGTTGTGATGCAAACATTCTAGCAAAATGCATAGCACATGGACAAAAAAAAGGTATTGTGGGATATTATTAATCCTAATGTGATGGACATTTTTATGTTTGTGCTTTTCTAATAACCAATTTCTGTGTTCTATTTATGTGCTTTTCTAATAACCAATGTATGTGTTCATGCAAGTGACTGATTGCACGAATCCTCACTATCAGTATCTGCAATTTGGCAGTACGCCCAGAACCTTGTTTCAAGGTCTCAGCTTAGAGAGAAGAAGCCTCGTGAGGTATTGGTCTGTCACTAACTAAGTCGCTCTGGATAAGAGTGCCTGCTAAATGACTAAAATGTAAATGTAAATGTCACATGCATGAGCCAGTATTGGTCGGTCACATGAAGGAAGCAAATGTTAATGATGAAATAAATATGAAAAATATGAGAAACCAGGCCTGGTATTCATAGCTGACTTTGAAAAGGCTTTTGATAAAGTACGACTGGAATTGATACAGTTGAAGTCGGAAGTTTACATACACCTTAGCCAAATACATTTAAACTCAGTTTTTCACAATTTCTGACATTTAATCCTAGTAAAAATTCCATGTCTTAGGTCAGTTAGGATCACCACATTATTTTAAGAATGTGAAAGGTCAGAATAATAGTAGAGAGTGATTTATTTCAGCTTTTATTTCTTTCATCACATTCCCAGTGGGTCAGAAGTTTACATACACTCAATTAATATTTGGTAACATTGCCTTTAAATTGTTTAACTTATATCTGCTCTATCCTACTGAACTAACATGTCTATCCTACTAACTAACATGTCTATCATACTAACAAACATTCCACTACTAACATTCTACTAGACATGTCTGTGTGTCTGTCCTGCTAACTAACATGTCTGTCTGTCTATCCTACTGAACTAGACAGGTCTATCTGTCTGTCCTACTAACTAACATGTCTTATCTGTCTATCCTGCTAACTACATGTCTATCTGTCTATACTTACTGGACTAACGTCTCTGTCTGTCTATCCTGCTAGACTAGACATGTCTATCTGTCTATCCTACTGAACTAGACATGTCTATCTGTCTTCCTACTGAACTAGACATATGTCTGTCTGTCTATCCTACTAACTAACATGTCTATCTGTCTATCCTACTAACTAACATTATATCATATTAACAGGAACATGTCTGTCCTACTAACTAACTCATGTCTATCTACTGAACTAGACATGTCTATCTGTCTATCCTACTGAATTAGGTATGTCTATCTTGTCTATCCTACTGAACTAGACATGTCCTATCTGTCTATCCTACTGAACTAACATGTCTGTCCTACTAACTATACATGTCTATCTGTCTATTCTGCTAGACTAACATGTCTTCCTACTAATAACATCTTTCTGTCTGTTCTACTGAACTAACATGTCTGTCCTACTAACTAACATGTCTATTTGTCTATCCTACTAACTAACATGTCTGTCTCACCTAACTAACTCCACCTGAACTAGACATGTCTGTCTACGAACTAGACATGTCTTTCTGTCTGTCCCACTGAATTTAGACATTTCTGTCCTACTAGACTAGACATGTCTTTCTGTCTATCCCTACTGAACTAGACATGTCTGTCTGTCTATCCTACTGAACTAGACATGTCTGTATGTCTATCCTACTGAACTAGACATGTCTTTCTGTCTGTCCCTACTAGGAGCTAACATGTCTGTCTGTCTACCCTATTGAACTAACATGTCTATCTGTCTATCCTACTAACTAGACATGTCTATCTGTCTATCCTACTGAACTAACATGTCTGTCACAACCTCCTCCTATTAGACTAGACATATCTATCTGTCTATCCTACTGAACTAGACATGTCTATCTGTCTATCCTGCCTAACTAACATGTCTATCACCGTATCCTACCTAATTGGAGCATGTTTGTCATTATCTATTAGACTAGACATGTCTATCTGTCTATCCTACTGAACTAACATGTCTATCTGTCTATCCTACTGAACTAACATGTCTATCTGTGTATTCTACTAACTAACATGTCTATCTGTCTATCCTACTAACATTTATTATGTCCTGCTGAACTAGACATGTCTGTCTACTGAACAAGACATGTCTGTCCTGCTGAAGACTTGACTTTGTGTCTGTCCTACTGAACCACACATGTATATCTGTCTGTCCCTCTGAACTTGACATGTCCAGCTGTCTATCCTACTGAACTAGATATGTCTATCTGTCTATCTTACTGAACTAGACATGTCTATCTGTCTATCCTACTGAACCAGACATGTCTATCCTACTGAACTGGGCATGTTTCCTACTAACTTTCTATCTGTATATCCTTCTGAACAAAGACATGTCTGTCCTGCTGAACTAGACATGTCTATCCTACTAACTAACATGTCTATCTGTCTCTCACTAACTAACATGTGTCACATGCGTCAACAGAGATAACCAAGGCGTTGCAGGCAAACATACTCTTTGTGAAACCACATCAAAAACAACAAAGCAAGAACGTGACAGTTCACCGTCTAACACAACCCACTAAACAAGATCCCACAAACTCTGTGGGGAAACAGGCTGCTAAAGTATGGTTCTCAATCACAGAGACAACAAACAACAGCGCTGAATCACGTTGCCTCTGATTGAGAGCCACACTGCTAACATAAACAACAATACTAGAATGTAAACCTAGAGACAAAACACATAGACTTTTACACACCCTGGCTCCAGCATATTGGGGGTCCAGTAGGGGGCCATACCCCCTAAGTAGCACAGAGTCAAACCCCCACCAAACTCTACAGGGAGAGAGGGACCGAGGTGGGCACTCCGCTTGGCGCGGATCGGCTCGGGGCTGATCCCTCCCTCTCCAACCCCCCAAATTACCCCTGGTCCGGTCTGCCCGCTGGCCGGACTGGACTGCACACTGGTGGGCCAGTTGCTCTAGCTCCGTTTAGTATCTGACCCCGGTGCAGGACCAGCCACGGTGGAGCTGGAGGCCCTTGAGGCCGTGCCGCTGCCGACCACACTGGGTGGGCGCAGGAGCAGCCGAGCCGGGCTGACGAAGCGCACCACTGACTTGGTGCGGGCAGCAGCACCCAACCTCGGCTTGTGGCAGCACCACCGCGCTGGGGGCAGCACGCTTGCACCACTGACAGTGCGGGGAGCAGGCACGGGCCGTGCCGGGCCTGAGCGCACCACTGACTTGGTGCGAGGGGCAGGGCTTGGGCAGGACAGGGCTGACAAAAGCGCACCACTGACTTGGTGCTGGGGCAGAGTCAGGCCGGACTGTGGGCTGGCGTAGCGCACCACAGGCCTGGTGCGGGCAGCAGAGACAGGCCGGGCCGGGCTGGCGGCAGCGCACCGTAGACTTGGTGCCAGTGGCAGGAACAGGCCGGACCGTACTGACAACACACACCACTATCTGTGGGGATCAGGAACAGGCCGGACCGGACTGGCAGCACCCACTTAGTGCCTCATGGGCTGCCCCTACATCCTCCTTCCCCCTGGTGACCAGTACTCCCGTAACCTGGCGGCCTCATGCTGCCCACAGTGATCCCTGGTGATTATTTAAAATTTTATGGGCTTCACTCTACCCGTACATCTTCTCATACCTTTAACCACTTCTCCTTCCATTAAGGCCCTCTCTTCCTCACATGGTTTATTGTTCGAGGAGGCGAGGAGATCCGCTAGAGATCTCTCAGGCGCTGGCTCCTGACTTGCTGCTTGGTCCAGTCTTGGTGGGATCTTCTGTCACGATCGTCAACAGAGATAGACCAGTGCGTTACGGCAAACATACTCTTTATTAGGAATAACCGCGTGACAGTTCGGATACCTTTGTACTATACAAGCTCTGGCGGAAACAGGCTGCTAAAGTCTGGTTCTCAATCAGAGACAACAAGCAACAGCTGAATCACATTGCCTCTGATTGGAACCACACTGGCCAACATACCAGGCAGAAAAGTAGAATGTGACCTCCCCAGCATATTAGAGTCCCCAGAGCCAGGGCGTGACAACATGTCTATCTGTCTCTCCTACTAACTAGGCATGTCTATCTGTCTATCCACTGAACTAGACATGTCTATCTGTCTATTCTACTGAACTAGACATGTCTATCCTACTAACTAGACATGTCAGCCTTTATTGAACTTAGACACATGTCTATCCTACTAACTAACATGTGTATAATTCCCCTACTGAACTAGACATGTCTATCTGTCTATCACCACTTAGTTAGACAATATCTGTCTGTCTTATTCTACTGAACTAACATGTCTATCCTTCTGAACTAGACATGTCTGTCTACTGAACTAGACATGTCTATCCTACTGAACTAGACATGTCTATCTGTCCTATCCTACTGAATTAGACATGTCTATCTGTCTATCCTACCTGAACCAGACATGTCTATCCTGCTGGCCATATGTTTATCTCTCTATCCTACTGAACTAGACATGTCTATCCTACTGAGCTATGTACATGTTTGTCTCTCTATCCTACTAACAAACTGCATCTGTCTCTATCGAGCATGTTCCTGAATTTGTTATGTCTATCTGTCTATCCTGCTGAACTATACATGTCTCTGTCCTACTACCTCTGTCTATTCTACTAACTACCCTTATATTGTCTATCCTGCTAGACTAGACATGTCTATCCTGCTAACTAACGTGTCTGTCTGTCTATTCTGCTAACTGACATTATATTCTATTAACTAACATGCATGTGTCTAGGTAGACATGCCTGTCTGTCTACTAAACTAGACATGTCTGTCCTACCTAGACTAGACATGTCCATCTTGTGCCATACCACTGACAATACATGTCTATCTACTAACTAACATGCTATATACCTAAGTCATCCATCTGTCTGTTCTGCTAACTATACATGTCTATTTACTAACATTTTCTGTGATCCTTCCTACTGATTTTTATGTCTATCTGTCTATCTACTAACTAACATTTATCTGTCTATCCCTCACTGGAATTAGACATGTCTATCTTTGTCTATCCCTACTGAACTACTACATGTCTATCTGTCTGTCCTTCTGAACTGACATGTCTATTGGTCTGTCCTACTAACCCCAAGCCTTGTCTATCACAATATATCCTACTGAATTAACATGTCTATCTGTCTATTACTAATGCCATGTCTATCTCTGAACTGGGCATGTCTGTCCCCTACAGACCCAACATGTCTATCCTGCTAATTCAGACATGTCTACATGTGTACGCCCTGCAGACTCGAGCATGGCCTGTCTGTCACCTATCCTACTGAACTAGACAGGTCTATCTGTCTGTCCTACTGAACTGGGCATGTCTATCTGTCTATCCTACTGAACTAACATTCATCGTCCATCCCTACTGAACTGGGCATGTCTATCTCACATTTTATCCTACTGAATTAACATGTATATCCTACTGAACTAGACATGTCTATCTGTCTATCCTACTGAACTAACATTATATCATACTAACACATGTCTCATCCTATTAATAACCATTTCTATCTCCTCCTACTGAACAAGACATGTCTATCCTACTGAACTAACATGTCATTTGTCGAGTAAGTTATGTCTATCCTACTAACTAGCATGTCTTCTGTCTATCCTACTGAATTAGACATGTCTGTCTGTCCTCCTGCTGAACTGGGGGCATGTCACCATCATCTTCACTAACTTGTGTCTGTCCTGCTAGGGCTAGACATGTGTCTCTGTGTCTCATTCTACTGAGGCTAGACATGTCATTCCTACTAGACTGGAGCATGTGCCGCCTTTGTGCAGATCTGGGCATATGCTGTCTACTGAGCCTGTGCCTGTTTGTCTATCCTACTGAACTAAGACATGTCTGTGCTACTAACTAGACATGTCTGTCTCCATAATTTAACATGTCTGTCC
This sequence comes from Coregonus clupeaformis, assembly GCF_020615455.1. Classification (NCBI taxonomy): domain Eukaryota; kingdom Metazoa; phylum Chordata; class Actinopteri; order Salmoniformes; family Salmonidae; genus Coregonus; species Coregonus clupeaformis. The sequence goes on along the minus strand of NW_025535420.1, from coordinate 11,286 downwards.
TACTAATAGACATGTCTTTCTGTCTGTCCCACTAACTAACATATCTGCTGAACTAGACATGTATACCCATTTATCCTACTGAACTGAACATGTCTGTCTATCCCCCTACTAGATTGAACATGTCTGTCTGTCTATCCTACTGAACTAGACATGTCTTTCTGTCATCTCTACTGAACTAGACGTGTCTGTCTGTCTATCCTATTAACTAACGCCTCTGTCTGTCTCTCTACTAACTAAGCATGTCTTGTCTAGCTCTGCTCTACTGAATGAACTGTTGTCTGTATATCTGTTTAATTAACATGTCTATCCTGTCTATCCTACTGAACTAAGACATGTCTCATCTATCCTACCAACGAACATGTCATTTGTACCAGACTGAACATGTCTATCTGTCTATCCTACTGAACCAACATGTATGTCCTACTGAACCTAGTATATTTCTGTCCTACTCAGACAAACATGTCTATTATAGACTTGACGCTGTCTATCCTACAACACACATTAATATATACCCATACTGAACTAACATGTCTATGTAATCTATCCTACTGAACTAACATGTCTTATCTGTCTATCTACTATACCTTCATATTCTGTCTATCCTACTGAATTGATATGTGTCTATCCTACTGAACTAACAATACTTATCCTACTGAACAGACATGCCTATCTGTCTATCCTTCTGATAACATATCTACCACTAACTAACATGTCTATCCTCTGTTACACTTTTCTATCTATCCTACTAGACTAACATGTCTATCTGCTCTATCCCACTAGACTAACATGTGTCACATCGTCCCAACAGAGATAGGACCAGGCGCAGCGTTTAAAGGCAAACATACTCTTTATTACAAGTCCAAAACAACTTAACCAACGTGACAGTTCACGGTCTAACACAGCCGACTAAAACTACAAGATCCCACAAACTCTGTGGGGAAGCAGAGCTGCTAAAATTATGGTTTCTCAATCCCAGAACAACAAGCAACAGCTGAATCCGTGCCTCTGATTGAGGCACACAACCTTAAGAACAACAATGCTAGAATGTGAAACCTAAACAAAACACACATAACCTGGCTCAGCGTATTAGAGTCCCCAGAGCAGGCGTACAATCCCCCTAAAGGCGCGGACTCCACCCTGTCCCACAGGAGGGACCGGGTGGAAGGCACTCAGCAGCTGGCGGATCGGCTCGGACACAGTCCCCTCCTCTCCAACCCCCAAAATTCTCCCCTGGTCGGTCTGCCCCATCTGAACCTGGTTACACACTGGTGGAGGCGGATTGCTCTAGCTCAGCGTGGCTCAATGATTGCCAGATGTGCCAGGGTGGAACAGGCCCCGGGCCGTGCCGGTTTGGCGGCGCACACCACTGGCAAGGGTGGCCAGGTGGAGCGGGCACAGCCGGGCTGGCAAAACACACCACTGACAGGTGCCGGGGAGCAGGCAGGCCGGACCGGGCTGTGGCTGCAGGCCTGGCAGGCAGGCCGTGCCGAGACTTTAGCCACCACTGGCTGCTGCGAGGGCAGGGAGCGAGGGACCCGAGCCGAGGCTGAAGCGAAAGCGCACACTGACTTGGTGCGGGGCGCAGGAATGGGCAGGACCAGGCCAGCCAGCGCACCACTGACGCCCAGTGCCGGGAGGCAGGCACGAGGGCCGTGCGGGCTGAAGCCGAAAGCACTACTGATGGGCAGGAAGCCGGACAGGGCTGGCGAAGCCCACCACTGACAGTTGTTTAGGCAGGAATGGGCCGGGACTGGGCTGCCGGCACTACAGACGTGCGGCAGCAAGGCAGGCCGGGCCGAGGCTGGCGGCGCGCACCGTAGACCGCGAGAGTGCGAGTGGCTGGGAACAGGCAGGACTTTGCTGGGAACACACACCACTGACTCTACGTGGGGATCAGAACGGCCGACCGACTGGCAACTGCCGCCAATGCCTCGCCGTGCCTCTACATCCTCCTTCCCCCTGGTGACCAGTGACTCCCTAACCTGGCGGCCTCCTGCTGCCTCAGTCCACGGCGTTACCCCTAAAAACGTGGGCTTCCCACTCTCACCGTGGATGAGTCTCCAACCTCCCACTTTCCCTTCTCCTTCCCGTCAACCCTCTCTTCCCTTGGCGGCCAGTCGAGACGAAGGATATCCGCTAGAGATCTCTCAGGCGCTGGCTCCTGGATTTGTGCTTGGGTCCAGTCTTGGTGGAATCTTCTGTCACATCGTCGAACAGAATGAGGACCAAGGCGCAGCGTTGCAGGCAAACATACTCTTTATTAGAGACACAGATCCAAAATTAACCAGCGTGACAGTTCACGGTCTGCTAACCACTAAAATAATCCACACAACTCTAGCCAAGAAACAGGCTGCTAAAGTATGGTTCTCAATCAGACCCAATGTGGCTGATCCCATTGCCTCTGATTGGAACCACACTGGCCAAATTAGAACAACAATACTAGGAGAATGTAAACCTAAACAAAACACATAACTTTACCTGGCTCAACATATTAGAGTCCCCAGAGCCAGGGCGTAGTGACAACATACTCTATCTATTTCTCCCTACTAGACTGAGACATGTCTATCTGTCTATCCCACTGAAACTCGACATGTCTATCTGTCTATTCTACTGAACTAACATGTCTGTCCTACTAGACTAACATGTCTATCCTGCTGAACTAGACATGTATGTCTGTCTATCCCCTGCTGAACTGGGCATGTCTATCTGTCTATCCTACTGAACTAACATGTCTGTCTGTCTATCTACTAACTAACATGTCTAATTGTCTATCCACTAACTAGACATGTCTGTCTGTCTATTCTACTGAACTAGACATGTCTATCCTACTGAACTAGACATGTCTGTCTACTGAACTAGACATGTCTATCCCTGCTAATTAGACATGTCTATCTGTCTATCCTACTAACTAGTAATATCCTACCTGAACTCGAGCATGTCTGTCCTACTGAACTAACATGTCTATCCTATAACTAACTTGTCTATCCGTCTGTTCTACAGACTAGCCATGTCTATCTGTCTGTCCTACTGAACTAACATGTCTGTCCTGCTAACTAAACATGTCTATCTGTCTATCCTACTAACTGACATGTCTATTCTATAACTAACATGTCTATCCTACTGAACTAACATGTCTATCCCTACTAGACTATACATGTTTATCTCTTATCCTGCTGAACCAACATGTCTATCCTACTAACTAACATCATCCTGCTCAATTAACATGTCTATCCTACTAACTATATCTTTATCTCTCTATCCTACTGAACAAGACATGTCTATCCTACTAACTAACATGTCTATCTGAATTAGACATGTCTATCTGTTTACTAACATGTCTATATGTATATTCTACTAACTCCGTGTCTATCTTCTATCCTACTGAACTAACATGTCTATCCTACTAACTAACATGTCTATCTGTCTATCTGAACTGACATGTCTATTCTATTGAATTAACATGTATATCCTACTGAACTAGACATGTCTATCTGTCTATCCAACTGAACTAACATGTCTATCCTACTGAACTAACATGTCTATCCTGCTAATTTAGATGTGTCTGTCTGTCTATCTACTAACTAACTGTGTCTATATGTCTATTCTACTAACTAGCCATGTCTATCTGTCTATCTGGGCTGGGTGTGTCTATCACTACTGAACTAGACATGTCTATCTGTCTATCCTACTGAACTGACATGTCTATTCTATTGAACTAACATTATATCCTACTAACTAACATGTCTATCTGTCTATCCCTAACTAACATGTCTATCCTACTGAATTAGAACATGTCTGTCCTACTAACTAACATGTCTATCCTACTGAATTAACATGTCTATCTGTCTATCTACCATACATGTCTATCTGTCTATCCTTCTGAACTAGACATGTCTATCAGTCTGTCCCTGCCAGTTTATTTATGTCTATCTGTCTATCCTACTGAACTAAACAAATCTGTCAGTCTGTCTACTAGACTAACCATGTCTATCTGTCTATCCTGCTAACTAGACATGTCTATCCTACTAACTAACAATATATATGTCTATCTACTGAATTAACATGTCTATCTGTCTATCTACTAACTATACATGTCTATCTGTCTATCTACTAATTAACATGTCTATCCTGACTAACTAGACATGTCTGTCATGCTAACAAACATGTCTACACTAACTAACATGTCTATCCTCCTGAACTAACATGTCTATGTGTCTGTCCTACTAACTACATGTCTATCTGTCTATCCTACTGGGCAGACAGATCTATCTGTCTGTCCTACTGAACTAACTTGTAATATCTGTCTGTCCTGCTAACTAGACATGTCTGTCTGTCTATCTACTAACTAACATGTCTATCTGTCTCACCATCACTACTAACTAACATTATATCCTACTATCTACTCTGTCATATCCTACTGAACTAGACATGTTATCATGCTCAGTTAAAAACATGTCTATCCTACTGAACTAGACATGTCTGTCTGTCTATCCTGCAGACAAGACATGTCTGTCACTACTGAATTAGACATGTCTATCCTGCTGAACTAGACATGTCTCATACTGAACTAGACATGTCTGTCTGTCTATCTACTGAATTAACATGTCTATCTGTCTATCCAGACTGAACTAGACATGTCTGTCTGTCTATCCTACTGAACTAGACATGTCTATCTGTCTATCCCCACTGAACTAGACATGTCTATCTGTCTATTCTACTGAACTGACATGTGTCTGTCCTACTAACTGGGCACAATACGCACTGAACTAGACATGTCCTATCCTACTGAACTAACATGTCTGTCCTGCTAACTAGTTGTGTCTGTCCTGCTGAACTGAGCATGTCTATCCTCCTGAATAGGCTTGTCCTGTCCATCTATTGAACTAGCCATGTCTATCTGTCTATCCCTGCTGAACTAGACATGTCTGTCCTACTAACTAACATGTCTATCTGTCTATCTATTAACTAACATGTCTATCCTGCTAACTATACATGTTTTCTCTATCTGAACCAACATGTCTATCCTGCTGAACTAACATGTCTATCTGTCTATCCTGCTAACTAATTGCTATGAACTAGCCATGTCTATCTGTCTATCCTGCTGAATTTAAAACATGTCTATCCTACTGAACTAACATGTCTATCTGTCTATCCTACTAATAACTTTTCCTACTGAACTATACATATTTATCTCTCCTCCTACTGAACAAAGACATGTCTATCCTGCTGAACTGACATGTCTATCCTGCTGAATTAGACATGTCTATCTGTCTATCCTACTGAACTATACATGTCTATCCTACTAACTAACATGTCTATCTGTATCTATTCTACTAGACCAGCCAAGTCTATCTGTCTATCCTACTGAACTAACATGTCTATCCTCACTAACTAACATTCCTCTGTCTATCTGAACTGACATGTCTATTCTATTGAATAACATGTATATCCTACTAACTAACATGTCTATCTGTCTATCCTACTAATACATGTCTATCCTACTAACTAACATATCTATCATGTCTATCTATTAACTAATAACATTATATCTATTGAATTAGTTGTGTCTGTCTGTATGTCCTACTAACTAACTTGTCTATCTGTCTATCCTGCTGAACTAGACATGTCTATCTGTCTATCCTACTAACTAACATGTCTATCTGTCTATCCTACTGAACTAACTTGTGTCTATATGTCTGTCCTACTAACTAGACATGTCTATCTGTCTATTCTACTAACTAGCCATGTATATCTGTCTATCCTACTGAACTGAGCATGTCTCTGTCCTACTGAATTAACATGTCTATCTGTCTATCACACACGACTATACATGTCTATCTGTCTATCCTTCTGAACTAACATGTCTATCAGTCTGTCCCTGCTGATTTAGCCATGTCTATCTGTCTATCCTACTAACTAACACGTCTATCTGTCTATCCTCTAATTAACATGTCTATCTGTCTATCCTACTAACTATACATTCTATCTTCTATCCCTTCTGAACTAGACATGTCTATCAGTCTGTCCTACTAACTACCATAAAACTCTATCTGTCTATCCTACTGAACTAACATGTCTATATGTCTATCCTACTGAATTAACATGTCTGTCACTTCCTACCACATGTCTGTTTGTCTATCCTACTGAACTAACATGTCTATCTACTGAATAACATGTCTGTCATGCTGAACAAACGTGTCTACACTAACTAACATGTCTATCCTCTAATAACTAGATTTGTCTATGTGTCTGTCCACACTAACTAGACATGTCTATCTGTCTATCCTACTAACTAACATGTCTGTCTGTCTGTCCCTACTAACTAACATGTCTATCTATGCTATCACACTAACATGTCTATCTGTCTATCTACTGAACTAACATGTCCTATCTGTCTATCCTACTGAACTAGACATGTATATCCTACTAACTGACATGTCTATCTGTCTTCTACTGAACTAGACATTATATCATACTAACTGAACATGTCTATCCTGCTGAACTAGACATGTGTCTGTCTGTCTATCTACTAACAAACATGTCACCATCCTGCCCCAGACTAGACATGTCTATCCTACTAACTAGACATGTCTATCCTACTAACTAACATGTCTATCTGTCTATCCTACTGAATTAACATGTCTATCTGTCTATCCCCTACTAACTAACATGTCTATCTGTCTATCCCACTAACTAACATTCTATCTGTCTATCCTGCTAACTAACATGTCTATCTGTCTAACTGAACTAACATGTATATCTGTCTATTCTGCTAACTAACGCATGTCTGTCTGTCTATTCTATAACTAGACATGTCTGTCTGAACTAACATGTCTATCTGTCTATTCTACTGAACTAGACATGTCTGTCCCTGAACTAACATGTCTTTTCTGTCTATTCTACTGAACTAGACATGTCTGTCCTACAGAACTAGACATGTCTGATATTGTCTATCCTACTGAACTAGACATGTCTGTCCTACTGAACTAGACATGTCTGTCCTACTGAACTTTATACATGTCTGTCCTACTGAACTAGACATGTCTTTCTGTCTTTCACTGAACTAGACATGTCTGTCCTACTGAACTAGACATGTCTTTCTGTCTATCTGCAGACTAGACATGTCTGTCTGTCTATCCTACTAACTAACATGTCTTTGTCTATCCTACTGAACTAGACATGTCTTTCTGTCTATCCTACTGAACTAGACATGTCTGTCTGTCTAATCCTATTGAACTAGACATGTCTATCTGTCTATCCTACTGAACTAGACATGTCTATCTGTCTATCCTACTGAACTAGACATGTCTGTCTGTCTATCTATTGAACTAACATACTCTGTCTGTCTCATCCTTTTACTAACTAACATGTGTCTATCTGTCTATCCTACTGAGTTAGACATGTCTGTCTGTCTATCCTATTGAACTAACATGTCTGTCTGTCTATCCTACTAACTCTAACATGTCTGTCTGTCTATCCTATTAACTAACATGTCTGTCTGTCTATCCATTAACTAACATGTCTATCTGTCTATTCTATTAACTATTACATGTCTATCTGTCTATCTACTAACTAACATGTCTATCCCTACTGAACTAGACATGTCTGTCTGTCTATCACACTGAACTAGACATGTCTGTCCTACTGAATTAGACATGTCTGTCTGTCTATCCTACTAACTATACATGTCTATCTGTCTATCCCTTCTGAACTAACATGTCTATCAGTCTGTCCCTACTGATTTAGCCATGTCTATCTGTCTATCCCCTGCCTAGCTAACCCGTCTGTCTGTCCTACATCACACTGAATTAACATGTCTATCTGTCTATCCTACTGAACTATACATGTCTATCTGTCTATCTCCTAGACGTGTGTCTTAATAGGTCTGTCTACTAGACTAGCCATGTCTATCTGTCTATCCTACTAGACTAGACATGTCTGTCCTACTAACTAACATGTCTATATGTCTATCCTACTAACTTCTATCTGTCTATCCTACAACTATACATGTCTATCTGTCTATCTACTAACTAACATGTCTATCCTACTGAACTAACATGTCTATCATAAACAAACATGTCTATCTTACTAACTAACATGTCTATCCCTGCTAACTAACATGTCTGTGTGTCTGTCCTACTGAACCTAGACATGTCTATCTGTCTATCCTACTGTAAATTGTCTATCTGTCTGTCCTACTAACTAACATGTCTATCTGTCTATCCTACTAACTAAACATGTCTATCTGTCCTATCCTACTGAACTAACATGTCTATCTGTCTATCCTACTGAACTAACATTATATCCTACTGAACTAACATGTCTATCTGTCTATCCTACTAACTAACATTATATCATACTAACAAACATTCTATCCTACTAACTAACATGTCTATCTGTCTATCTACTACAAACATGTCTATCCCTGCCAAGACTAGACATGTCTATCCTACTGAACTAACATGTCTATCCTACTGAAACTAGACATGTCTATCTGTCTATCCTACTGAATTAACATGTCTCTCTGTCTATCCCACTGAACTAGACATGTCTATCTGTCTATCCTACTAACTAACATGTCTATCTGTCTATCCCACTAACTAACATGTCTATCTTCTATTCTACTGAACTAACATGTCTGTCCTACTAACTAACATGTCTGTCCTACTAATACATTCTCTAACTAAACATTCTATCCTACACTAGGCATGTCTGTCTGTCCCTATCCTACTAGACTAACATGTTTATCTGTCTATCCTGCTGAACTAGACTTGTCTATCCTGCATCTATTCTACTAACTATGATTTGTCTGTCTGTCTATCTACTGAACTAGACATGTCTATCCTACTGAACTAAACATGTCTGTCTGTCTATCCTACTAACTACATTCTATTCTATTAACTACACATGTCTATCCTACTGAACTAACATGTCTATCTGTCTATTCTACTGAACTAGACATGTCTATCCTACTAACTATCCATGTTTATCTCTCTATCCTACTGAACAAGACATGTCTATCCTGCTAACTAGACATGTCTATCTACTGAATTAGACATGTCTGTCTGTCATACTTAACTATACATGTCTATCCTACTAACTAACATGTCTGTCTATCTATTCTACTAACTAGCCAAGTCTGTCTGTCCTGTCCTACTGAACTAACATGTGTCTATCCTCTGAACTAGACATGTCTATCTGTCTATCCTACTGAACTGACATGTCTATTCTATTAATAACATTATATAGACTAGACATGTCTATCTGTCTATCCCTACTGAACTAACATGTCTTCATAACTAACTATCTGTCTGTCTGTCTATTGAACTAACATGTATATCCTACTAACTACATGTCTATCTGTCTATCACTACTGAACTAACATGTCTATCTGTCTATTCTACTGAACTAGCCATGTCTATCTCTGTCTATCCTGCTGAACTAGACATGTCTATCCTACTGAATTAACATGTCTATCTGTCTATCCTACTAACTATACCATGTCTATCTGTCTATCCTTCACCAGACTAAGCATGTCTATCAGTCTGTCTAATGATTTAGCCATGTCTATCTGTCTATACTACTGAACTAACACGTCTATCTGTCTATCCTACTGAATTAACATGTCTATCATGTCTATCCTACTAACTATACATGTCTATCTGTCTATCTACTAACTAACCCCTATCATATCCTACTGAACTAGACTGTGTCTATATGTCTATCTACTGAATTAGACATGTCTATCTGTCTATCCTACTAACTATACATGTCTATTTGTCTATCCTACTGAAATTAACATGTCTATCCTACTGATGAACATGTCTATCATACTAACAGACATGTCTATCCCACTGAACTAGACATGTCTATCCCTGCTGAACTAGAATTGTCTATGTGTCTGTCCTACTGAACTAGACATGTCTATCTGTCTATCCTACTGAACTAACATGTCTATCTGTCTGTCCTACTAACTAACATGTCTATCCTGTCTATCCTACTAACTAACATGTCTATCTGTCTATCCTACTAACTAGACATGTCTATCTGTCTATCCTACTGAACTGGACATTATATCCTACTGAACTAGACATGTCTATATGTGTCTGTCCTACTGAACTAGACATGTATATCATACTAACAAACATGTCTATCCCTACTGAACTAACATGTCTATCTGTCTATCTACTAACAAACATGTCTATCCTACTGAACTAGACATGTCCAGCCTGCTGATCTGAACATGTCTGTCCTGCGACTAGACATGTCTATCTGTCTATCCTACTGAATTTACATGTCTATCTGTCTATCCTACTGAATAGACATGTCTATCTGTCTATCCCCACTGAACTAACATGTCCATCTGTCTATCCTACTGAATTAACATGTCTATCTGTCTATCCCACTGAATTAACATGTATATCTGTCTATTCTACTGAACTAACATGTCTATCTCTGTCTATTCTACTAACTAACATGTCTGTCCTACTAACTAACATGTCTATTTGTCTATTCTACTAACTACATGTCTGTCCCTACTCAGTTAGACATGTCTATTTGCATCTATCCTACTGAACTAGACATGTCTGTCCTACTGAGCTCGAGCATGTCTGTCCTGCTGAACTAGACATGTCTGTCCTGCTGAACTAGACATGTCTGTTTGTCTATCCTACTGAACTAGACATGTCTGTCCTACTGAACTAACATGTCTGTCCCTGCTGAACTATACATGTCTGTCCTACTGAACTAGACATGTCTTTCTGTCTGTCCCACTGAACTAACATGTCTGTCCTGCAAACTAACATGTCTTTCTGTCTATCCTGCTAACTAACATGTCTGTCTGTCTATCCTACTAATATGTCTGTCTGTCTATCCTACTGAACTAGACATGTCTTTCTGTCTATCCTACTAACTAGACATGTCTGTCTGTCTATCCTATTGAACTAAAGACATGTCTATCTGTCTATCCTACTGAACTAGACATGTCTATCTGTCTATCCTACTAGACTGAACATGTCTGTCTGTCTATCCTATTAACTAACATTATATCTGTCTATCCTCTCAGACTAAGACATGTCTATCTGTCTATCCTACTAACTAGACATGTCTGTCTGTCTATCCCTATTGAACTAACATGTCTGTCTGTCTGTCTATCCTACTAACTAACATGTCTGTCTGTCTATCCTATTAACTAACTGTCTGTCTGTCTATCGATTAACTACACATGTCCTATCTGTCTATCCTACTGAACTAACATTCACCTACTAACTAACATGTCTATCTGTC
>NW_025535419.1:60000-99162 GCF_020615455.1 Coregonus clupeaformis | reverse complement strand
TATAGCTATCTCTAAATAATATTGAGCTAGCTAGTATATAGCTATCTCTAAATAATATTGAGCTAGCTAGTATATAGCTATCTCTAAATAATATTGAGCTAGCTAGTATATAGCTATCTCTAAATAATATTGAGCTAGCTAGCTAGGCCTTGAATACACCAGTACATCAGCTCCCACTTACTTTATCAACATATTTAGTTGAATAAGGGCAGATCAGCATAGTTTAAAGCAGGTGCAGCGAAATGCTTTTTGTTTCTAGCTCCAGCAGTGCAGTAAATGTCTAACACACAAATAATGAATAGAGTGATTCTATCATCCTATTATTTACATTTAAGTCATTTAGCAGACGCTCTTATCCAGAGCGACTTACAGTTAGTGAGTGCATACATTTTTCATACTGGGCCCCCCCGTGGGAATCAAACCCACAACCCTGGCGTTGCAAACGCCACGCTCTAACCAACTGAGCTACAAGGAGACTGTACGTCATATAGGGGGCGCACTATTATGGTTAACAGTACTGGTTGCCTCTGCACTCGTGACGAGGTGTGAATGAAGGAGTCAGGCGCAGGAGGTAAAAAAACACAGAAGCCCAGAGTTTATTCCGTTTACATAAATCAAACGCCGCCCCCAAGCGTCAAAAACGAAACTATTACAAGGGAAAAACATCCTATTATGACCCAGATAAAAACATCACAGCGCTGCTACCTCTGTTTGTTCTGCGTCTTTTACCCACGGTGGATCTTCAAACAGGGCCCAGACAAGGCTGAGGGGGAGGGGGGATGAAACTTATCTGCAGAGGAACTTAGGTCCTACTTGGGATTTTTTTTTTTTTTTTTTTGTCATTTAGCAGACGCTCTTATCCAGAGCGACTTACAGTTAGTGAATACATATATATATATATATTTTTTTTACTGGCCCCCCGTGGGAAACGAACCCACACCCCTGGCGTTGCAAACGCCATGCTCTACCAACTGAGCTACATCCCTGCCGGCCATTCCCTCCCCTACCCTGGACGACGCTGGGCCAATTGTGCGCCGCCCATGAGTCTCCCAGTCGCGGCCGGCTGCGACAGAGCCTGGATTCGAACCAGGATCTCTAGTGGCACAGTTAGCACTGCGATGCAGTGCCTTAGACCACTGCGCCACTCAGGAGAGTGAATTTGAGGGTGTAACGATCAACGGGTGGGCTTTAATGGAAGCAGAACGGATTACATTGTATGCTAGTAACACGCTCATTTTCCAGTGATTCACTGATGCCTTGATACTTACTGGTTCTACTCAGCGCTGTGATGTTTTTTATCTGGGTCACAATAGGATGATAGAATCACTCCCCATTCATCTCTGGTGGCTTGCACTGAACAAATAAAAATAAATACGTCCTCAATTGAGATGTCAAAACAGTCTGCACGTTAGAGAATGTTGTTGGTGTGAAAAAATAGGGTTTGATAAGCGCTGCCAGAGCTGTGTGTGTGTGTGTGTGTGTATTTTCCAGAGAGATAGAGAGCAGTGTGTACTGTGTGTATGCTCCGCCTGGCGCTCCGCCTGGCGTACGTTGGGGAGTTTGGGTTTTTCATTTTTTTTTTCCCGGTTCGCTCGCTGCCTCGACTCAGACTCCTTTGATCAGCAAGTCCTTTGATGCCGCTCTCTCTCTCAAAAAATGAACAGGAAGAGAAAGCAGAAGTCATCCTAAGTTCACGCCTCAACTTCCTGCTGCACGCAACATCTAGCAAACTGACTGGAGCGAAATCTGCATAATAAAATCATGTCTGCATCATTTATTGAGACGGGGCAAGGGAAGAGAGTGGACAGTGATAAGGTCTGATTTGAAGCAGAGAGGTGTAATTATATAAGGTCTGATTTGATACCATAATGAAGTCACACTGCTCTACCCTAATGATGTCACACCGCTCTACCCTAATGATGTCACACCGCTCTACCCTAATGATGTCACACCGCTCTACCCTAATGATGTCACACCGCTCTACCCTAATGATGTCACACCGCTCTACCCTAATGATGTCACACTGCTCTACCCTAACGATGTCACACCGCTCTACCCTAATGATGTCACACTGCTCTACCCTAATGATGTCACACCGCTCTACCCTAACGATGTCACACCGCTCTACCCTAATGATGTCACACCGCTCTACCCTAATGATGTCACACCACTCTACCCTAATGATGTCACACCGCTCTACCCTAACGATGTCACACCGCTCTACCCTAACGATGTCACACCGCTCTACCCTAACGATGTCACACCGCTCTACCCTAACGATGTCACACCGCTCTACCCTAACGATGTCACACCGCTCTACCCTAACGATGTCACACCGCTCTACCCTAACGATGTCACACCGCTCTACCCTAATGATGTCACACCACTCTACCCTAATGATGTCACACTGCTCTACCCTAATGATGTCACACCACTCTACCCTAATGATGTCACACCGCTCTACCCTAATGATGTCACACCACTCTACCCTAATGATGTCACACCGCTCTACCCTAATGATGTCACACCGCTCTACCCTAATGATGTCACACCGCTCTACCCTAATGATGTCACACCGCTCTACCCTAACGATGTCACACCGCTCTAACCTAATGATGTCACACCGCTCTACCCTAATGATGTCACACCGCTCTACCCTAATGATGTCACACCGCTCTACCCTAATGATGTCACACTGCTCTACCCTAATGATGTAACACTGTATTTTTCCAGTGACTGACCGGGTAAAGAATAAAGAATGTCTGAACCTGTGTTAGATGTTATTTATCCGTACTGGGTACCAACACATACACATCTAATGGATGGGGGGCTGCATGCTTGCTTGCATATGTGCTTCCTTGGATGTGCTCTGTGCATTGGAGGCTATATGCCTCAATCTTTGGCAGAGAGATCAGATTCTGCCAGTCTCCCCTGCCTCTCTCTGCTTGAAGCAAGCAGGTGCCTGATTTAATTCAGATTACATTATTAAACAGTCCTTCACTACTCACAGCTTGTTGTTCACACACAGTTTAGAGGCCTGGAGGCAGACCTGGTCAACTCTCAACAGGAGTGGAACTGAACACACAGTTTAGAGGCCTGGAGGCAGACCTGGTCAACTCTCAACAGGAGTGGGACTGAACACACAGTTTAGAGGCCTGGAGGCAGACCTGGTCAACTCTCAACAGGAGTGGAACTGAACACACAGTTTAGAGGCCTGGAGGCAGACCTGGTCAACTCTCAACAGGAGTGGGACTGAACACACAGTTTAGAGGCCTGGAGGCAGACCTGGTCAACTCTCAACAGGAGTGGAACTGAACACACAGTTTAGAGGCCTGGAGGCAGACCTGGTCAACTCTCAACAGGAGTGGGACTGAACACACAGTTTAGAGGCCTGGAGGCAGACCTGGTCAACTCTCAACAGGAGTGGAACTGAACACACAGTTTAGAGGCCTGGAGGCAGACCTGGTCAACTCTCAACAGGAGTGGAACTGAACACACAGTTTAGAGGCCTGGAGGCAGACCTGGTCAACTCTCAACAGGAGTGGAACTGAACACACAGTTTAGAGGCCTGGAGGCAGACCTGGTCAACTCTCAACAGGAGTGGAACTGAACACACAGTTTAGAGGCCTGGAGGCAGACCTGGTCAACTCTCAACAGGAGTGGAACTGAACACACAGTTTAGAGGCCTGGAGGCAGACCTGGTCAACTCTCAACAGGAGTGGAACTGAACACACAGTTTAGAGGCCTGGAGGCAGACCTGGTCAACTCTCAACAGGAGTGGAACTGAACACACAGTTTAGAGGCCTGGAGGCAGACCTGGTCAACTCTCAACAGGAGTGGAACTGAACACACAGTTTAGAGGCCTGGAGGCAGACCTGGTCAACTCTCAACAGGAGTGGAACTGAACACACAGTTTAGAGGCCTGGAGGCAGACCTGGTCAACTCTCAACAGGAGTGGGACTGAACACACAGTTTAGAGGCCTGGAGGCAGACCTGGTCAACTCTCAACAGGAGTGGAACTGAACACACAGTTTAGAGGCCTGGAGGCAGACCTGGTCAACTCTCAACAGGAGTGGAACTGAACACACAGTTTAGAGGCCTGGAGGCAGACCTGGTCAACTCTCAACAGGAGTGGAACTGAACACACAGTTTAGAGGCCTGGAGGCAGACCTGGTCAACTCTCAACAGGAGTGGAACTGAACACACAGTTTAGAGGCCTGGAGGCAGACCTGGTCAACTCTCAACAGGAGTGGGACTGAACACACAGTTTAGAGGCCTGGAGGCAGACCTGGTCAACTCTCAACAGGAGTGGAACTGAACACACAGTTTAGAGGCCTGGAGGCAGACCTGGTCAACTCTCAACAGGAGTGGAACTGAACACACAGTTTAGAGGCCTGGAGGCAGACCTGGTCAACTCTCAACAGGAGTGGGACTGAACACACAGTTTAGAGGCCTGGAGGCAGACCTGGTCAACTCTCAACAGGAGTGGCATGAGATCACAATCAATTGGGTCAATTCCAATGTAACTCCAGTCAATTGAGGTAAATGAAATCAAGTTCAGTTCAGTGGGGCAAATTAAGTTCCAAATTAATTCAATTAATTCACTGAGTTCAATTTCAGTTGAAAAGGAATTCAGAAAGGTAAAGGTCTGTTGAACAGGCCAGGGGGGAGACAGAAAGGTCTGTTGTACATTTACATTTACGTCATTTAGCAGACGCTCTTATCCAGAGCTACTTACAAATTGGTGCATTCACCTTTTACCCAGTGGGATAACCACTTTACAAAATGTTTTTTTTTTTTACTTTTATTACTTTTATCCTATCCCAGGTATTCCTTAAAGAGGTGGGGTTTCAAGTGTCTCCGGAAGGTGGTGAGTGACTCCGCTGTCTTGGCATCGTGAGGGAGCTTGTACAGGCCAGGGGGGGACACAGAACAGAACCAATAAGAACGTGTCGGGAGGAAATGGATCCCTTACTGTACTGACGGTATATTGACTCAGAAGGGAACCAGTACTATCATGTCAGAAGAAAAGCAGTTGATGCTCACTCAATCACCAGAGATACAACAATCATGTTGGCTATATGTGTGTGTGTGTGTGTGTGTGTGTGTGTGTGTGTGTGTGTGTGTGTGTGTGTGTGTGTGTGTGTGTGTGTGTGTGTGTGTGTGTGTGTGTGTGTGTGTGTGTGTGTGTGTGTGTGTGTGTGTGTGTGTGTGTGTGTGTGTTGGGGGTATGGTTGTCGGTAGGCAAACATTATCCATCTCTAGTCGTTAGAAAAGAAAACCAAGTTGACACGATGCAATTTCCTCAAATGAGTGTTCAGGTAAACAAAAAATAAAACACATACACACACGCTACTGGGAAAAACACAGATATTAACATGCTACTGGGAAAAACACAGATATTAACATGCTACTGGGATTTATTTATATTATATATATTATTATTATATTATTTAAAAACACAGATATTAACACGCTACTGGGAAAAACACAGATATTAACACGCTACTGGGAAAAACACAGATATTAACACGCTACTGGGAAAAACACAGATATTAACACGCTACTGGGAAAAACACAGATATTAACACGCTACTGGGAAAAACACAGATATTAACACGCTACTGGGAAAAACACAGATATTAACACGCTACTGGGAAAAACACAGATATTAACATGCTACTGGGAAAAACACAGATATTAACATGCTACTGGGAAAAACACAGATATTAACATGCTACTGGGAAAAACACAGATATTAACATGCTACTGGGAAAAACAGATATTAACATGCTACTGGGGAAAACACAGATATTAACATGCTACTGGGGAAAACACAGATATTAACATGCTACTGGGAAAAACACAGATATTAACATGCTACTGGGAAAAACACAGATATTAACATGCTACTGGGAAAAACACAGATATTAACATGCTACTGGGAAAAACACAGATATTAACATGCTACTGGGAAAAACACAGATATTAACATGCTACTGGGAAAAACACAAATATTAACATGCTACTGGGAAAAACAGATATTAACATGCTACTGTGAAAAACACAGATATTAACATGATACTGGGAAAAACAGATATTAACATGCTACTGGGAAAAACACAGATATTAACATGCTACTGGGAAAAACAGATATTAACATGCTACTGGGAAAAACACAAATATTAACATGCTACTGGGAAAAACACAGATATTAACATGCTACTGTGAAAAACACAGATATTAACATGCTACTGTGAAAAACACAGATATTAACATGATACTGGGAAAAACAGATATTAACATGCTACTGGGAAAAACAGATATTAACATGCTACTGGGAAAAACAGATATTAACATGCTACTGGGAAAAACACAGATATTAACATGCTACTGGGAAAAACACAGATATTAACATGCTACTGGGAAAAACACAGATATTAACATGCTACTGGGAAAAACACAGATATTAACATGCTACTGGGAAAAACAGATATTAACATGCTACTGGGAAAAACAGATATTAACATGCTACTGGGAAAAACAGATATTAACACGCTACTGGGAAAAACAGATATTAACACGCTACTGGGAAAAACAGATATTAACATGCTCCTTGGAAAAACAGATTTTAACACGCTACTGGGAAAAACAGATATTAACATGCTAATGGGAAAAACAGATATTAAATGTTCATTTCATTGTCTAATTCGCAGTCATAGTCTGTTTGGTAACATCGCTAACAGACCAGACACTAACTAAAGTCTATTAATCTAAAGTGGAAGTTGGGAGAGTTATATTTGAGTGTTTCAGTGAAACGTGAGGGAGGCCCCGCTCTCTCGCTTTCCCAGACGCTTAGTTAATTTCATTCCGATCTCTTTTGCATTATTGTAGCCTTTTTTTCTGTAGCCTGTCAACTATGTGTCTGTCTATCCCTGTTCTCTCCTCTCCGCACAGGCCATACAAACGCTTCACACGGCGTGGCTGCTGCCACTAAAATCTGGTGGTCCCTGCGCGCACGACCCACGTGGAGTTCCAGGTCTCCGGTAGCTTCTGGAACTGCCGTTCTGCGGCCAACAAGGCAGAGTTCATCTCAGCCTATGCCACCCTCCAGTCCCTCAACTTCTTGGCGCTGACGGAAACCTGGATTACCACAGAAAACACTGCTACTCCTACTGCTCTTTCCTCATCTGATCATGTGTTCGCATACCCCGAGAGCATCTGGTCATCGCGGCGGTGGCACAGGAATCCTCATCTCTCCCAAGTGGACATTCTCTCTTTTCCCCCTGACCCATCTGTCTATCTCCTCATTTGAATTCCATGCTGTCACAGTCACTAGTCCATTCAAGCTTAACATCCTTATCATTTATCGCCCTCCAGGTTCCCTTGGAGAGTTCATCAATGAGCTTGACGCCTTGATAAGTTCCTTTCCTGAGAATGGCTCACCCCTCACAGTTCTGGGTGACTTTAACCTCCCTACGTCTGCCTTTGACTCATTTCTCTCTGCCTCCTTCTTTCCACTCCTTTCCTCTTTTGACCTCACCCTCACACCGTCCCCCCCTACTCACAAGGCAGGCGATACGCTTGACCTCATCTTTACTAGATGCTGTTCTTCTACTAATCTCACTGCAACTCCCCTCCAAGTCTCCGACCACTACTTCGTATCCTTTTCTCTCTCGCTCTCCTCCAACACTACTCACTCTGCCCCTACTCAGATGGTAATGTGCCGTCGCAACCTTCACTCTCTCTCTCCCGCTACACTCTCCTCTTCCATCCTATCATCTCTTCCCTCTGCTAAATCCTTCTCCCTCCAATCTTCTGATTCTGCCTCCTCAACCCTCCTCTCCTCCCTCTCTGAATCTTTTGACTCTCTATGTCCCCTATCCTCCCGGCCGGCTCGGTCCTCCCCTCCTGCTCAGTGGCTTGACGATTCATTGCGAGCTCACAGAACAGGGCTCCGGGCAGCCGAGCGGAAATGGAGGAAAACTAGACTCCCTGCAGACCTGTCATCTTTCCACTCCCTCCTCTTTACATTCTCTTCCTCCGTTTCTGCTGCTAAAGCCACTTTCTACCACTCTAAATTTCAAGCCTCTGCCTCTAACCCTAGGAAGCTCTTTGCCACATTCTCCTTCCTGCTGTATCCTCCTCCTCCTCCCCCTCCCTCCTCCCTCTCTGTGGATGACTTCGTCAACCATTTTGAAAAGAAGGTTGACGACATCCGATCCTCATTTATTATGTCAAATGACACCGCTGATCCTGCTCACACTGCCCTACCCTATGCTTTGACCTTTTTCTCCCCTCTCTCTCCAGATGAAATCTTGCGACTTGTGACGGCCGGCCACCCAACAACCTGCCCGCTTGACCCTATCCCCTCCTCTCTTCTCCAGACCATTTCCGGAGACCTTCTCCCTTACCTCACCTCGCTCATCTACTCATCCTTGACCGCTGGCTATGTCCCTTCCGTCTTCAAGAGAGCGAGAGTTGCACCCCTTCTCAAAAAACCAACACTCGATCCCTCCGATGTCAACAACTACAGACCAGTATCCCTTCTTTCTTTTCTCTCCAAAACTCTTGAGCGTGCCGTCTATAGCCAACTCTCCTGCTATCTCTCTCAGAATGACCTTCTTGATCCAAACCAGTCAGGTTTCAAGACTGGTCATTCAACTGAGACTGCTCTTCTCTGTGTCACGGAGAATCTCCGCACTGCTAAAGCTAACTCTCTCTCCTCTGCTCTCATCCTTCTAGACCTACCTGCTGCCTTTGATACTGTGAACCATCAGATCCTCCTCTCCACCCTCTCCGAGTTGGGCATCTCCGGCGTGGCTCACTCTTGGATTGCATCCTACCTGACAGGTCGCTCCTACCAGGTGGCGTGGTGAGAATCTGTCTCCGCACCACGTGCTCTCACCACTGGTGTCCCCCAGGGCTCAGTTCTAGGCCCTCTCCTATTCTCTCTATACACCAGGTCACTTGGCTCTGTCATATCCTCACATGGTCTCTCCTATCATTGCTACGCAGACGACACACAATTCATCTTCTCCTTTCCCCCTTCTGATAACCAAGTGGCGAATCGCATCTCTGCATGTCTGGCAGACATATCAGTGTGGATGTCGGATCACCACCTCAAGCTGAACCTCGGCAAGACGGAGCTGCTCTTCCTCCCGGGGAAGGACTGCCCGCTCCATGATCTTGCCATCACGGTTGACAACTCTGTTGTGTCCTCCTCCCAGAGTGCAAAGAACCTTGGTGTGACCCTGGACAACACCCTGTCATTCTCCGCTAACATCAAAGCGGTGACCCGATCCTGTAGGTTCATGCTCTACAACATTCGCAAAGTACGACCCTACCTTACACAGGAAGCGGCACAGGTCCTAATCCAGGCACTTGTCATCTCCCGTCTGGATTACTGCAACTCGCTGTTGGCTGGGCTCCCTGCCTGTGCCATTAAACCCCTACAACTCATCCAGAACGCTGCAGCCCATCTGGTGTTCAACCTTCCCAAGTTCTCTCACGTCACCCCGCTCCTCCGCACACTCCACTGGCTTCCAGTTGAAGCTCGCATCTGCTACAAGACCATGGTGCTTGCCTACGGAGCTGTGAGGGGAACGGCACCAGGGGGTACCGGTACCGAGTCAATGTGTGGCGGTACAGGTTAGTCGAGGTAATTTGTACATGTAGGTAGGGGTAAAGTGACTATGCATAGATAATAAACAGCGAGTAGCAGCAGTGTTTGGACCATGATAGTTTGTTGGTGATGTGGACACCAAGGAACTTGAAACTCTCGACCCGCTCCACTACAGCCCCGTTGATGTGAACGGGGGCGTGTTCGGCCCTCCGTTTCCTGTAGTTCACGATCAGCTCCTTTGTCTTGCTCAAGTTGAGGGAGAGGATGTTGTCCTGGCACCACACTGCCAGGTCTCTGACCTCCTCCCTATAGGCTGTCTCATCGTTGTCAGTGATCAGGCCTACCGCTGTTGTGTCGTCAGCAAACTCGGAGTACACGTCCTGGTAATCCGTTTGGCTCTGTGGCCTTGTGAATGTTGACCTGTTTGAAGGTCTTGCTCACATCGGCTATGGAGAGCGTGATCACACAGTCATCCGGGACAGCTGGTGCTCTCATGCATGCTTCAGTGTTGCTTGCATCGAAGTGAGCATAAAAGGCATTTAGCTCGTCTGGTAGGCTCGCGTCACTGGGCAGGTCGCGGCTGTGCTTCCCTTTGTAGTCTGTAATAGTTTTCAAGCCCTGCCACATCCGACGAGCATCAGGGCCAGTGTAGTAGGATTCAATCTTAGTCCTGTATTGACGCTTTGCCTGTTTGATGGTTCGTCTGAGGGAATAGCGGGATTTCTTATAAGCGTCCGGATTAGTGTCCCGCTCCTTGAAAGTGGCAGCTCTAGCCTTTAGCTCGGTGCGGATGTTGCCTGTAATCCATGGCTTCTGGTTGGGATATATACGTACGTTCACTGTGGGGACGACGTCATCGATGCACTTATTGATGAAGCCGGTGACTGAGGTGGTATACTCCTCAATGCCATTGGATGAATCCCGGAACATATTCCAGTCTGTGCTAGCAAAACAGTCCTGTAGCGCAGCATCTGCATCATCTGACCACTTCCGTATTGAGTGAGTCACCTGGTACTTCCTGCTTTAGTTTTTGCTTGTACGCAGGAATCAGGAGGATATAATTATGGTCAGATTTGCCAAATGGAGGGCGAGGGAGAGCTTTGTATGCGTCTCTGTGTGTGGAGTAAAGGTGGTCTAGAGTTTTTTTTCCCTCTGGTTGCACATCGAAATTAGGTGAAACTGATTTAAATTTGCCTGCATTAAAGTCCCCGGCCACTAGGAGCGCCGCTTCTGGATGAGCATTTTCTTGTTTGCTTATGTCCTTATACAGCTCATTGAGTGCAGTCTTACAGTAAGGACTATTCTGGTTCACAGGATTGATGGGGCAACACTTTGCTTGTTAACAACAGCTGCTTAATTTAAAACTACGCATTAATTACTATGGACATACTCAGCCATGTGAACACAAGAGGATTTTAAAGGGTTTAGGTGAAGAAGAGAGAAAGCTAGAAAGAGAGAGAGGGATAGAGAGAGCAAATGATGAGGTAGGGAGAGGGAGAGGGAGAGGGAGAGGGAGACAGAGAGAGAGACAGAGAGAGAGAGAGACAGAGAGAGCGAGAGAGAGAGCGAGACAGAGAGAGTGAGACAGAGAGAGAGAGCGAGAGAGAGAGAGCGAGAGAGAGAGAGAGCGAGACAGAGAGAGAGAGCGAGAGAGAGAGAGAGATATCCTATAGGATGCTAAATGATCTGTGAAGCTAACAAATGAAGGTAATTAACTAGCTAGCCTCTGCCTCTGAGTGGACGAAATGAGGCCAAATATTATCTGGAACCAAATAATAACATGCTATTCCTCTAGAGTACCAAGCCTTCTTTACACAGAAGGGTTTATCTGGGTTTTAAAAGCAGTTTCTGGCTGTTAACCAACAGAATTACCAACAGAAAGACGCTCAGTCAATTGCTCATGCCTGACAGGAGTGTATGGCTGTTAACCAACAGAATTACCAACAGAACGATGCTCAGTCAATTGCTCATGCCTGACAGCAGTGTCACTTTTTTTTTTTCAGAAGTTGGAACAGAGTTAATACTAGACATACCCTTGAGAGAAATATTTATGCGACTCTTGGGAAATATGCAAAAAAAATAAAAATAAAAATACATCAAAACATTTATTTGTTTGTGGTGTGAACTGTGACTGTGAGCTCTCACTGTGAAACAATCACATAATCAAACAGAACACTGGAGGAAAGACAGACAGTGTTATTGAAAACATAAAGAATTTAATAAAAAGGACAAACTAAATCAAGGATGCTCCATGTTGCTGCTGCTTCCTGGTAGTTCTGGTTGGGCGAACCAGGAGAGGAGAGGGGGATTGGAATATGATCATAATACTGCCATGGCTGATCCAATAAAGAGGACTTACAGATGTGCTCTCTTAACGTGATAACTCTTTTGTTGCAGAGAATTCTCCTGCGCCCAGCAAATGCAAACTTGTGGTGCATTAAAGTTTTTAAAAAGGCTTAGAAAATGTGTCATTCCCACTTTTTAAATTTCAGACTTCATTTGCCATAACGATCAACCCCTACAAAAAACATGTGGGTGTGAAGAGGGGAGAGGAGGGGAGGGAGGAGAGTGTGAAGAGGGGAGAGGAGGGGAGGGAGGAGAGATGAGGGGAAGAGAGCGAATTGACATCTCAAGCTCTGTAGATGACTGCCAGGCCCCAGAGACCCTGTCTATCTGATGCAATGCCTCCTCCTCCTCTCCTCCTCCCTCCCTCCCAACCTCTTCTCCTTCAGTTAGAATGTTCTAGCATCTACCTATACATTCCCTTTGCTGCTGCGGAGGCTGTGTGTGTGTGTCAGGGCATTAGTCTCGGAGCCTACTTGGGTACACTGTGCTCCTCTCTACAGTAACTCTGACAGGCGTTTGAGAAGGAGACGCCACCCAAACCCAAACCTGCTAGCTCTGCACCACCTGCCATGAGACTAGCTCTACACCACCTGCCATGAGACTAGCTCTGCACCACCTGCCATGAGACTAGGTCTGCACCACCTGCTATGAGACTAGCTCTACACCACCTGCCATGAGACTAGCTCTACACCACCTGCCATGAGACTAGCTCTGCACCACCTGCCATGAGACTAGCTCTGCACCACCTGCCATGAGACTAGGTCTGCACCACCTGCCATGAGACTAGGTCTGCACCACCTGCCATGAGACTAGCTCTGCACCACCTGCCATGAGACTAGCTCTGCACCACCTGCCATGAGACTAGCTCTGCACCACCTGCCATGAGACTAGGTCTGCACCACCTGCCATGAGACTAGCTCTGCACCACCTGCCATGAGACTAGGTCTGCACCACCTGCCATGAGACTAGGTCTGCACCACCTGCCATGAGACTAGCTCTGCACCACCTGCCATGAGACTAGCTCTGCACCACCTGCCATGAGACTAGCTCTGCACCACCTGCCATGAGACTAGCTCTTTACCACCTGCCATGAGACTAGCTCTTTACCACCTGCCATGAGACTAGCTCTGCACCACCTGCCATGAGACTAGCTCTGCACCACCTGCCATGAAACTAGCTCTGCACCACCTGCCATGAGACTAGCTCTGCACCACCTGCCATGAGACTAGGTCTGCACCACCTGCCATGAGACTAGCTCTACACCACCTGCCATGAGACTAGGTCTGCACCACCTGCCATGAGACTAGGTCTGCACCACCTGCCATGAGACTAGGTCTGCACCACCTGCCATGAGACTAGCTCTGCACCACCTGCCATGAGACTAGGTCTATACCACCTGCCATGAGACTAGCTCTGCACCACCTGCCATGAGACTAGCTCTGCACCACCTGCCATGAGACTAGGTCTGCACCACCTGCCATGAGACTAGGTCTGCACCACCTGCCATGAGACTAGCTCTGCACCACCTGCCATGAGACTAGGTCTGCACCACCTGCCATGAGACTAGCTCTGCACCACCTGCTATGAGACTAGCTCTGCACCACCCGGCCTGTAGCAGCTAGCAGTCGCCCAGAGAAGACAACAGGGGCCAAGTGCAGTCACCCAGAGAAGACAACAGGGGCCAAGTGCAGTCGCCCAGAGAAGACAACAGGGGCCAAGTGCAGTCGCCCAGAGAAGACAACAGGGGCCAAGTGCAGTCGCCCAGAGAAGACAACAGGGGCCAGGTGCAGTCACCCAGAGAAGACAACAGGGGCCAGGTGCAGTCGCCCAGAGAAGACAACAGGGGCCAAGTGCAGTCGCCCAGAGAAGACAACAGGGGCCAAGTGCAGTCACCCAGAGAAGACAACAGGGGCCAAGTGCAGTCGCCCAGAGAAGACAACAGGGGCCAAGTGCAGTCACCCAGAGAAGACAACAGGGGCCAAGTGCAGTCGCCCAGAGAAGACAACAGGGCCCAAGTGCAGTCACCCAGAGAAGACAACAGGGGCCAGGTGCAGTCGCCCAGAGAAGACAACAGGGGCCAAGTACAGTCGCCTAGAGAAGACAACAGGGGCCAGGTGCAGTCACCCAGAGAAGACAACAGGGGCCAGGTGCAGTCGCCCAGAGAAGACAACAGGGGCCAGGTGCAGTCGCCCAGAGAAGACAACAGGGGCCAAGTGCAGTCGCCCAGAGAAGACAAAAGGGGCCAGGTGCAGTCGCCCAGAGAAGACAACAGGGGCCAGGTGCAGTCGCCCAGAGAAGACAAAAGGGGCCAGGTGCAGTCGCCCAGAGAAGACAACAGGGGCCAGGTGCAGTCGCCCAGAGAAGACAACAGGGGCCAGGTGCAGTCACCCAGAGAAGACAACAGGGACCAGGTGCAGTCGCCCAGAGAAGACAACAGGGGCCAGGTGCAGTCGCCCAGAGAAGACAACAGGGGCCAGGTGCAGTCGCCCAGAGAAGACAAAAGGGGCCAGGTGCAGTCACCCAGAGAAGACAACAGGGACCAAGTGCAGTCGCCCAGAGAAGACAACAGGGGCCAAGTGCAGTCGCCCAGAGAAGACAACAGGGGCCAAGTGCAGTCGCCCAGAGAAGACAACAGGTGCCAGGTGCAGTCGCCCAGAGAAGACAACAGGGGCCAAGTACAGTCGCCTAGAGAAGACAACAGGGGCCAAGTGCAGTCGCCCAGAGAAGACAACAGGGGCCAGAATTGCCAAGTGCAGTGATAACATTTACATCCCATCCACATCCCCTAAAGCATCACTGCCTGTCCTGTCCTGTCTGTCTGTCCTGTCCTGTCCTGTCCTGTCCTCCTATAGCAGACTAGAGCTAACCCATGTCTTCAAATTTCACACAAGGTTTCTTCTCACGTGAGCGTGTTTCACCGAAACACCTGTGTTAAACATAAACACACCAGACTGTGATAGCCCTATGAGCTAAAGCCTGTGTTAAACATAAACACACCAGACTGTGATAGCCCTATGAGCTAAAGCCTGTGTTACACATAAACACACCAGACTGTGATAGCCCTATGAGCTAAAGCCTGTGTTACACATAAACACACCAGACTGTGATAGCCCATGAGCTAAAGCCTGTGTTAAACATACACACCAACTTATAGCCCCTATGAGCTAAGCTGTGTTAACATAAACACACCATGTATCCCTATGAGCTAAAGCCTGTGTTAATCAACAGACTGTGATAGCCCTATGAGCTAAAGCCTGTGTTACACATAAACACAACTTGCTAGCTGTGCCACTAGAGATCCTGGTTCGAGTCCAGGCTCTGTCGCAGCCGGCCGCGACCGGGAGACCCATGGGGAGGCGCACAATTGGCCCAGCGTCTTCCAGGTTAGGGCCGGGTTTGGCCGGCAGGGATATTCTTGTCCCATCGCGCACTAGCGACTCCTGTGGCGGGCCGGGCGCAGTGCACGCTGACACGGTCGTCAGGTGTACGGTGTTTCCTCCGACACATTGGTGTGCGGCTGGCTTCCGGGTTAAGCTGGCATTGTGTCAAGAAGCAGTGCGGCTCGGTTCGGGTTGTGTTTCGGAGGACGCACGGCTCTCGTCCTTCGCCTCTCCCGAGTCCGTACGCAAGTTGTAGCGATGGGACAAGACTGTAACTACCAATTGGGGAGAAAAAGGGAGTACAAAATAACTAAAGAAAAAATTAAAAATTAAAAACATAAACACAACTAACAAGACTGTGTTAGCCCTATGAACTAAAGCGTAGGCATAAGCACTATGGCTGTCCCCGAGAAAAATAATCCTGGTCGCTCGAAAGTCGTCTTTGTTCTTTCTACCAATTGATTGGTCGTAATTTTAAAAAGTGTATTTGTGACCCCGTTTCAAGAAACTAGGCGTATGTCACACGTCACTACTTCACAGGAGAGGCATTTTTTTTATATATTTTTTTTTTTTTTTTTCATGTGCCTTAATAACAAACTTGTATGCCATCTGTAAATACGAATAAAATGGTTAAATAATGCTCCTAGTTGTAACCTTCCCGCCAGCCTTGGCTGAGATAATGGATGGGCTGGACATGCCAAGAGATTGGTCTGCCACGTAGCATGCTTCTGTCTATAACATGAGCTGCTAAGTATGTGTGCATAATCCTGTCTACCGCGGTTTAAAAAAAAAGATATCATGAAGAACTGTTTCTGCTACTGCTCTCAACATTGCTGCGATGAAGTTATTGTTATTATTGTTATATTGACAAAGCTCAGTGGGGAAAACGTTGTGATGGACTACTTTCTGGAGGATGATTGTGCCAATGCTGACTGATCTCTGACTCTGAAAACGAATCAGACAATGAGGAAATCCCTGATTTAGGTAAAAGCGTTTTCATTGAACCAGAAATTGTAGAGTCTTCTGATGATGACAGTGATGGGGAAGAAACGGTGTCGTTGTCAAAGAAGAAGTTGACCGAGTTTTGAAAATCTGTGGAATGCCCGGTGGAAGCAGAGAGATGATTGCCAAATCAGTCTCTACTTTTATCCAATGTAAAAAAACACAATTTCAAATGTTGCTACATAGGACCGAATGCAGGTGGTGGGTTTTAATAAAATCAACTATATGCATTAAGCTTGTCTGATGTTTTAAGCACACTGTTTGATGAAATGAGACACAAATGACTCAAGAGGGAGCCAGAGATCAAGGTAACCAGAAGAAAAAAAACTTAACCTGACCCATCCTCCTCCCTCTCCTGCTGGCTTTTGCAGATTCTGCCGTTACTCTCCTGAAGTTGCCGGTAATAGGCTACACGAGGAGTCGGCAACCTTTCTCATGTGGAACATCAATTTATCTTACAATTTCTACCGATCTGCATGCCAGTTATGGCTTTCACATTTTTTATTTAATTTATAATAAAGTCTTCGTATCTCAAATTATTTGTCATGTGATTAATCAAAATTCTATCCAAATCTAAATGAAAATGATACAAACCTAAAAAGTTACTTATATTGCCAACTACCAACTATGTAAAAATAGCCTACATGAAGCCAACAAATAAAAACATTGCAGCCCGCAGGTAGAAAATAACTGGATAAAAAGAACTATCCTATAAATCACATTGGCTACGCATGGCCTGTCTGCAAGGAACTTGAAACATTGTATCAAATATTGTGGGCTCTCAGAGTTTCCTGCGCCAGTGAGCTCGGGACAGACACAGCTGTACGCTATTTGCTCAAGGGATAAGGAGTAATCAGGTAGGCCTATTTTATGAAGTTTCCACTGGATCAGACCATGACATTTTTCCCTTTCACGCTGAGTGGTCATCGAAAAGGGAGAGAGCTGGAAAGAATCTTTTCAAATACATTGATGAACTATTGTCGTTCTCAATGGATGTAAAAACAGACTTTGTTTTCTTGCTGTTTGAGGTGAAGAAAACATTACTTTGAGACGCTCCACAGCTCATTAGTGGTGGTGCGTTAAGCCAATCATAAATACTATCAGATTCCCAAATGGACACATTTATAGGTCTACATTTGCGCGCAGGTCAGGTAGACTATAGGCCTACTTCTATCAGTAATCAGGTGCTTACTCAAAAATTGACAGGAGCGCTGCAAACAAAAGACAATGACTAAATTGACAAAACTCTTAAATGGAATGAAACAAACCAAAACTTGTTTCTCACAAGTGTAGCAAAGGTTGTGCACTCTGCAAATGAGAACGGTAAAAGACTAATAATACTATGTTGAATGCATTAACAGAAAATTACCGTAACAAACAAAACATTGTAGATTATAAATGATAGGAATTAACGGTAAATGTACTACTGAGGATATATGAAACGGGGGAGTTGATAGACACTAACAATCAAACGCAAACATTTCAACACACTGAAGTTATAAAACAAATGAATGTGCACAAATTGGCGGGAGAGAGCACATTGTGGTGAGAGACGTACATTCTGGTGAGAGAAGTGCATTCTGGTGAGAGACGTGCATTCTGGTGAGAGACGTGCATTCTGGTGAGAGACGTGCATTCTGGTGAGAGACGTGCATTCTGGTGAGAGACGTACATTCTGGTGAGAGACGTGCATTCTGGTGAGAGACGTACATTCTGGTGAGAGACGTACATTCTGGTGAGAGACGTACATTCTGGTGAGAGACGTACATTCTGGTGAGAGACGTGCATTCTGGTGAGAGACGTACATTGTGGTGAGAGACGTGCATTCTGGTGAGAGACGTACATTCTGGTGAGAGACGTGCATTCTGGTGAGAGACGTACATTGTGGTGAGAGACGTGCATTCTGGTGAGAGACGTACATTCTGGTGAGAGACGTACATTCTGGTGAGAGACGTGCATTGTGCATCTTATCCCCTTCTTCTTGGACTGTACCATCCCTGCGGCCTCCGCAATAGGATTCGTTTTGGCCTTCGCAATGGATTAGATCACTGAGATGGGCGCGAATAAGACAGGAGTCTCGTGTGCCATAGAAGATATATATATATATTTGCTACTGCTCTACAACAAAACAAATAGTCCAAACAGCCTATCGACCAAACAATCGCCCAGTCGACTAATTGGGGCCAGCCCTAATAAGCACACACACCAATATAAAGAACTATAAACCCACTGGGGGAAAAAATTATTTAATCAACGTTGTTTCCACGTCATTTCAACAAAATAATTCAGTGTGATGACGTTGAATCGACGTGGAAAACTGATTGGATTTGCAAAAAGTCATCGTTGAATCAACGTCAGGTAATTACGTATTTTTTTCAACCCAACTTTTAACCTAAATCCAATGACATGGTGACATTTTATTGTTGATTTCACATTGAATTTACGTTATTTGACATCTCAACCAAATTTTAATCAAATCTAGACATTGAACTGATGTCTGTGCCCAGGGAGAATCGTTAGCCACAACTCACCCTGGCAGAATCCGTCAATCTCCTCATGTCCCAGACTACAGACGCATCGCCCCAGAGGAACCAGCCAGTCCCCGTCCGCCCCACAGTACAGTTTGGGCGTGTCCCTCTCCTCTGCGTTCTCCACGCACGCCCCCCGCACTTCCACCAGCGAGGAGGAGTCAACCCTCGGCACCGTGGCTGGGAACGCTGCCAAGTTCCTCAGAGTGGATGGACAGCGCTTAGATAAGGAGACAGATGGAGAGTAGTTAGTACATAGTTTAGATGGATGAATGGATGGATGATAGATGGATGGATAGATAATAGATGGATGGATGGATGGATGATAGATGGATGGATGGATGGATGATAGATGGATGAATGGATGGATGTATAGATGATAGATGGATGGATGGATTGATGGATGGATGGATGGATGGATGGATGATAGATGGATGGACATATGGATGGATAGATGGACATATGGATGGATGAATAGATGGACAT
Organism: Coregonus clupeaformis; assembly: GCF_020615455.1. Lineage (NCBI taxonomy): Eukaryota > Metazoa > Chordata > Actinopteri > Salmoniformes > Salmonidae > Coregonus > Coregonus clupeaformis. The sequence continues at coordinate 79,795 of NW_025535419.1, read as the reverse complement.
ATGGATGGATGGATGGATGATAGATGGATGGATAGATGGATGGATGGATGGACATATGGATGGATAGATAGATGGACATATGGATGGATAGATAGATGGACATATGGATGGACATATGGATGGATGGATAGATGGACATATGGATGGATGGATGGATTGATGGATGGATGGATGGATGGATGGATGGATGGATGGATGGATGGATGGATAGATGGACATATGGATGGATGGATGGACATATGGATGGATGGATGGATGGACATATGGATGGACATATGGATGGATGGATGGATGGATGGACATATGGATTGATGGATGGACATATGGATGAATGGATAGACAATACCTTATAGAACACCTTGATGGAGACCAGGGCGATACACGCCCCCACATCCTGGAACGCCAGGTAGAAGCCCTTCTGGGTCACGGGGCCGACCTCTCGGACCTCAAATCAAATGAACTTTATTTTGTCATATGCTTAGAGTACAGCGTAGGCGACACAGTACAATGATATTATTACTCTATTCATAAAGTAGTAACAGGGAGCACGGTTTCAACAACACGTAAAGACGTGTGCCGAGGCCTCGCCGCTAAGAGTCCATATTTTCATGCCTTAAACCTTTTTCATTTTCCGAAAGAGTTTTGCAGTAATTAGTTTTTTTACACTTAGCACATCTACTGTATTTAGCAACAAGTTTTGTGATATGTCTGGGACGTGGCTGTGGAACCAAACAAGAGTTAGCAGCAAGATGGCGGACAATGCCACAAAGATGCTCTCCACCACTTTGCGCAGAAATGTCTACACTACGTTCTGCTTTCATGGCCGAACTCTGTTCTTCTCTGTCAGGTTTACGAGCTGAAATTATGACAGACCTCCGGTCAACAGTGGCGACTTTGCAAGAAACTGTCTCCACCCAAGCGCAAACAATCAAGAACTTTTGGAAACCTCGATGACTAACATCGACGAAGGGCTAACTGAGCTGGAGGCCAAATACAACACACTTATCACAGAGAATGTGAAGCTTAAGGCTGATGAACAAGAAAAAACTTTCCCGGAGACAGAACATAGCATGGTCGGCATACCAGAAGGGGCAGAGGGCCGCAATCCTACCGAGTTTATGGCCTCTTTCCTGCAGGATGTTCTCGGTGGAGAGACCTTTGACAGACCCCTCCGTCATTGACAGAACCACAATCCGACCGCCCTACCAGAGCTATGCATTTCTGCCAAAGATACAATTCTTAGGACCTCTTGCGAAAGAGGACAGCTGAACTACAACGGCACACGGATCCATATCTTCCCGGACTACTCTGCAGACCTGGCAAGACGCAGAGCTGCATGCAAAGATGTGAAATCCCCCCCCCTTCACAAGGCAGGAGTCAGGCTCACATCGACACCATCATCCCAGACACCCTGGACCCACTCCAATTCTCATACCGTCCCAACAGATCCACAGATGACGCAACTCTATTTCACTCCACACTGCCCTCTCCCACCTGGACAAGAGGAACACCTACGTGAGAGTGCTGTTCATTGACTACAGCTCAGCGTTCAACACCATAGTCCCCCCCAAGCTCATCACTAAGCTAAGGACCCTGGGACTAAACACCTCCCTCTGTAACTGGACTCCCTGAGGGGCCGCCCCCAGGTGGTGAGGGTAGGTAACAACACATCCGCCACGCTGAACCCTCAACACGGGGGGGTCCCCTCAGGGGTGCGTGCTGACGACACGACGGTGGTAGGCCTGATCACAGACGACGATGAGACAGCCTACAGGGAGGAGGTCAGAGACCTGACAGTGTGGTGCCATGACAACAACCTCTCCCTCAACGTCAGCAAGACAAAGGAGCTGATCGTGGACTACAGGAAACAGAGGGCCGGGCACGCCCCCATTAACATCAACGGGGCTGTAGTGGCAAGCGGTACCGATGCACCAAAATCTGGAACCAACAGGAACCTGTTCTACCCCCAAGCCATAAGACTGCTTACCAAATAGCTACCCGGACTAGCACAATGCAAATAGTCCGGGTAGCCATGATTAGCTGTTCAGGAGTCTTATGGCTTGGGGGTAGAAGCTGTTGAGAAGCTTTTTGGACCTAGACTTGGCGCTCCGGTACCGCTTGCCGTGCGGTAGCAGAGAGAACAGTCTATAACTAAGGTGGCTTGAGTCTTTTGACAATCTTTAGCGCCTTCCTTGCAGTGGCTTCTTCCTTGCTGAGTGCCTTTCAAGTTGTGTCGATATAGGACTCATTTTACTGTGGATATAGATACTTTTGTACCTGTTTCCTCCAGCATCTTCACAAGGTCCTTTGCTGTTGTTCTGGGATTGATTTGCACTTTTTGCACCAAAGTACGTTCATCTCAAGGAGACAGAATGCGTCTCCTTCCTGAGAGGTATGACGGCTGCGTGGTCCCATGGTGTTTATACTTGCGTACTATTGTTTGTACAGATGAACGTGGTACCTTCAGGCATTTGGAAATTGCTCCCAAGGATGAACCAGACTTGTGGAGGTCTACAATTTTTTTTCTGAGGTCTTGGCTGATTTCTTTTGATTTTCCCATGATGTCAAGCAAAGAGGCATTGAGTTTGAAGGTAGGCCTTGAAATACATCCACAGGTACACCTCCAATTGATTCAAATGATGTCAATTAGCCTATCAGAAGCTTCTAAAACCATTACATCATTTTATGGACTTTTCCAGGTTGTTTAAAAGCACAGTCAACTTAGTGTATGTAAACTTCCGACCCCTCTGTAAACAATTGTTGGAAAAATTACTTGTGTCAAGCACAAAGTAGATGTCCTAACCAACTTGCCAAAACTATAGTTAGTTAACAAGAAATGTGTGGAGTGGTTGAAAAACAAGTTTTAATGACTCCAACCTAAGTGTATGTAAACTTCCGACTACTCATTGCTCAGTACTGTATATAGCCAAGTTATCGTTACTCATTGCTCAGTACTGTATATAGCCAAGTTATCGTTACTCATTGCTCAGTACTGTATATAGCCAAGTTATCGTTACTCATTGCTCAGTACTGTATATAGCCAAGTTATCGTTACTCATTGCTCAGTACTGTATATAGCCAAGTTATCGTTACTCATTGCTCAGTACTGTATATAGCCAAGTTATCGTTACTCATTGCTCAGTACTGTATATAGCCAAGTTATCGTTACTCATTGCTCAGTACTGTATATAGCCAAGTTATCGTTACTCATTGCTCAGTACTGTATATAGCCAAGTTATCGTTACTCATTGCTCAGTACTGTATATAGCCAAGTTATCGTTACTCATTGCTCAGTACTGTATATAGCCAAGTTATCGTTACTCATTGCTCAGTACTGTATATAGCCAAGTTATCGTTACTCATTGCTCAGTACTGTATATAGCCAAGTTATCGTTACTCATTGCTCAGTACTGTATATAGCCAAGTTATCGTTACTCATTGCTCAGTACTGTATATAGCCAAGTTATCGTTACTCATTGCTCAGTACTGTATATAGCCAAGTTATCGTTACTCATTGCTCAGTACTGTATATAGCCAAGTTATCGTTACTCATTGCTCAGTACTGTATATAGCCAAGTTATCGTTACTCATTGCTCAGTACTGTATATAGCCAAGTTATCGTTACTCATTGCTCAGTACTGTATATAGCCAAGTTATCGTTACTCATTGCTCAGTACTGTATATAGCCAAGTTATCGTTACTCATTGCTCAGTACTGTATATAGCCAAGTTATCGTTACTCATTGTCAACTTGCTCTTTTAGCTGTGGGTAGATGAAGAATGGGATGCATACTGCACTGGACTTATTTCATTTTCGAAAATTGTATTTATTTTATTTGTTTTTCTTAATCAACGGGTAGGTGTGTATGTGTATGCTCGCGCTAGAATATTCTTTAAAATAGTTTCAGGCATTAATCATTTTTTATTTACATGTCATTTATAGGTCTCTTTTAGGCGTCCCTCTTTATTCATTGAAATATCTCTTTCTTAAACCCTTAGTGGAGTTCCTGTTAGTAACGTGACAGAAAACAGGGTAGGTTCTGTTTTTGCCGTTTCGTTTGGGGACTCGGTAGCGGGGTTTTTTTCTAAATGTTACTTTTACGTTGTATTTTAAGTTCAGGGTTGCGCAAAGCTTCCTCCTACTCTTTTTTTAGTTTTGTGATACATAATATAATATAATATATTCTCTAACGTTACTGTAACATGTTTCATATTTTAGGTCAAACGAGAGGCACTGCCATCCTTTTAAACACAATACCCCATAATGACAAAGCAAAAACAGTTTTTTTAGAAATGTTAGCGCATTTATTCAAAAAAAAATGAACTGAAATATCACATTTACATAAGTATTCAGACCCTTTACTCAGTACTTTGTTGAAGCACCTTTGCCAGCGATTACAGCCTCGAGTCTTCTTGGGTATGACGCTACAAGCTTGGCACACCTGTATTTGGGGAGTTTCTCCCATTCTTCTCTGCATATCCTCTCAAGCTCTGTCAGATTGGATGGGGATCTTCGCTGCACAGCTATTTTCAGGTCTCTCCAGAGATGTTCGATCGGGTTCAAGTCCGGGCTCTGGCTGGGCCACTCAAGGACATTTAGAGACTTGTCCCGAAAGCCACTCTTGTGTTGTCTTGGCTGTGTGCTTAGGGTCGTTGTCCTGTTGGAGGGTGAACCTTCGTCCCAGTCTGAGGTCCTGAGCGCTCTGGAGCAGGTTTTCATCAAGGATCTCTCTGTACTTTGCTCCGTTCATCTTTCCCTCGATCCTGACTAGTCTCCCAGTCCCTGCCGCTGAAAAACATCACCACAGAATGATGCTGCCACCACCATGCTTCATTGATCTTAGTTTCATCAGACCAGAGAATCTTGTTTCTCATGATCTGAGAGTCTTTAGCTGCCTTTTGGCAAACTCCAATTGGGCTGTCATGTGCCTTTTACTGAGGAGTGGCTTCCGTCTGGCACACTCAACCATAAAGGCCTGATTGGTGGAGTGCTGCAGAGATGGTTGTCCTTCTGGAAGCTTCTCCCATCTCCACAGAGGAACTCTGGAGCTCTGTCAGAGTGACCATCGGGTTCTTGGTCACCTCCCTGACCAAGGCCCTTCTCCTCCGATTGCTCAGTTTGGCCGGGCGGCCAGCTCTAGGAAGAGTCTTGGTGGTTCCAAACTTCTTCCATTTAAGAATGATGGAGTCCACTGTGTTCTTGGGGATCTTCAATGCTGAATAAATATTTTGGTACCCTGCCCCAGATCTGTGCCTCGACAAAATCCTGTCTCGGAGCTCTACGGACAATTCTTTCGACCACATGGCTTGCTTTTTGCTCTGACATGCACTGCCAACTGTGGGACTTTATATAGACAGGTGTGTGCCTTTCCAAATCATGTCCAATCAATTTAATTTACCACAGGTGGACTCCAATCAAGTTGTAGAAACATCTCAAGGATGATCAATGGAAACAGGATGCACCTGAGCTCAATTTCGAGTCTCATTGCAAAGGGTCTGAATACTTATGTAAATAAGCTATCTGTTTTTTATACATTTCAAAAAAACTTATTTTTGCTTTGTCATTATGGGGTATTGTGTGTAGATTAATGAGGAAATTGTTTTATTTAATCCATTTTAGAATAAGGCTGAAACGTAACAAAATGTGGAAAAAGTCAAGAGGTCTGAATACTTTCCCGAATGAACTGTATTTAGACAAAATATTAATTTTGTTTTTGTGGTCCACACCCGAAATACCGTCAGCTAGAAAAACTAACTTTTGACCTGCACCAGAGGACTGAAAAGTTCTGGAAAATCTGGTCACCGTTGTGGTCGTATGTAGAAAGCCTCCCATAAATGCCCAAACAACCCCATATAAATGATACTGCTGTCTTTTTTACGTTATGACTGCTCCTTTTTTGTAATATTTTTTACTGTATTCTTGTATTTTTCCTGTATTTTTCCTGTATTTTTTCCTGTATTTTTCCTGTATTTTTACTGTATTTTTACTTAACTATCTGTACTCAGTCTGTGTAGCGCACTTCGATTTGTTGTTTGTGTAAACCCTGATCAAAGAAAAAAAAAGAATTGTAATGAAAAGATCATTAAAAAAGTAGTCATGAATATAGCAAGAGAACACAATGAGACAAAAGAGCACTAAAATATAATAAAAATAAATAAAATATAACAATATAATGAATGTATATATTATTATATTGTTATAATATCTATAATATATTCAACCAAACTGACCTCCGTGTTGAGACGGAGAACGCGGTCGCCCAGGTCCGTTTGTGTGAAGCTCTCATCGGCAGCAATGGTGTCCACCTTCAAATCAAATCATTTTTATTTTTTTTATCCGTCACGGGATACAGCGTAGTAGTGTACACAGTACAATGAAATGCTTATGCTTGAAAGCTCTCCTCTTCAACAACAGCTATAAAAAATAGCTCTCCTCTTAAACAACAGCTATAAAAATTGCTCTCTTCTTAAACAACAGCTATAAAAATAGATCTCCTCTTAAACAGTGCAACAGCTATAAAATAGTCAATCAAAATAAGTGAATTAGCCCAATCAGAACAGAGAGAGAGAAAGAGAGAGAGAGAGGGGAGAGAGGGAGAGAGAGAGGGAGAGAGAGAAAGAGAAAGAGAGGGGAGAGAAAGAGGAGAGAGAGGGAGAGAGAGAGAGATAGACAAAGAGACAGAGACAGAGAGAGAGAGAGAGAGAGAGAGAGCGAGAGAGAGAGCGAGAGAGAGAGAGAGACAGAGACAGAGAGACAGAGAGACAGAGAGACAGAGAGACAGAGAGACAGAGACAGAGAGACAGAGAGACAGAGAGAGAGAGAGAGAGACAGAGACAGAGAGACAGAGACAGAGACAGAGTCGTGTATTGTTTTGTCTGACACAACAATAATACAATGTAAATAAGGTATGTGAAAGGGAAGAACACAATGTCAAAAAGCCCAGCAGCATACCACCCTGCATCCCACTGCTGGATTGCCTCTGTATGGGAGACCAGATGCTGCTGGAAGGGGTGTTGGAGGGCCCAGTAGGAGGCACTCTCCCCCTGGTCTAAAGGAGATCCCAATGTTCCAGGGCAATGATTGGGGACATGGTCCTGTGTAGGGTGGGATCTTTCGGATGTGACATTAAACGGGTGTCCTGACTCTCTTCGGTCATTAAAGATGGCATTTATCACAAGAGTAGGGGTGTTAACCCCCGGTGTCCTGGATAAAATGTCCAATCAGGCCCTCATACCATCATGACACACCTAATCATCCCCAGCATCCAATTGGCTCATTCACCCCCCCTCCTCTCCCCTGTAACTATTCCCCAGGTCGTTGCTGTAAATAAGAAAGTGTTCTCAGTCAACTAACCTGGTAAAATAAGGGTAAAAAAAATATATATAATAAGAACACCTTGTCAATAAGAAGGAAAGCACAAAATATGATATAAAATTAGACCTTGGCGTAGTCGGCAGGTCTGAAGCGCGTGGCGGCGGGGTGCGGCTCGTCGGTCTGGAAATAGAAGAGGTTAAAGGTCTCCTTGCAGGTGCCTGGCACCCAGGGTATGGAGTTACAGTCTCTCAGGGTGAACCGCAGCTCCACGTACACCTGAAGGTCACACACACAACACACCGCTACTATTACCTGCAGACGTAACACAGCAGGGGTCACTGAAGCTGACGTTGTCATCCCAAGATACCTGCAGTAAACATTTTCAGTGGATATATAAGGTTGCACATTTCAGGAACTTTTCTTAAGGTTTTCAGATATCTTTGTTGCATGATTTCTTCCCTGTTTATTCGCTCCTGATTACGGATCGGGGGGGGCGGCAGGTAGCTTAGTGGTTAAGAGCGTTGTGCCAGTAACTGAAAGGTCGCCGGTTCTAATCCCTGAGCCGACTAGGTGAAAAATCTGTCGATGTGCCCTTGAGCAAGGCACTTAACCCTAATTGCTCTGGATAAGAGTGTCTGCTAAATGACTCAAATGTAAATGTAAAATGGATATACTCCAACCGGGATTTCTGGAAACTGGGGAATTTTAGGAAAGTTTCCATTTTTTAAAAAGTATTATTATTATTATTATTATTATTATTATTATTATTATAACTGTATATTATTATAGAATACCTTCTGTGCTGCCTGGCGCTGGATCCAGTTGGACCGTAGCCAGTTGTTCTGGTTGGACTCCATCACATGACACACCTGGAAGGTATGGATAGGTCGGTTCTGTTCGTCCATCTCCGTTATGGCATCCCACTGGAGGGGGAGGGAGGGAGGGAGGGAGGGAGGGAGGGAGGGAGGGAGGGAGGGAGGGAGGGAGGGAGGGAGGGAGGGAGGGAGGGAGGAGAAGTTGGAAGATAGGAGAAAGGGATGAAACAGAAGACAGGTGGAAGGAAGAAAGGATCATGATCTAATAAGACATCACGTTACCACGGTAACAGTAGAGCCATGGAGGACAGCTGGACCGCCCAGTCTCTGTCTCGTACGGCCCCATAGCGCCGACTATCTTTGAGGGTCTTACTGGTGTTTTCACAACTCTTACATCAGCCAGCCAGCCCACAACAGCACCGCACTGCCCCAACACACTCCCCCTCCCCTCCCGTCCTGTCCTCCCCTCCCCTCCCCTCCCCTCCCGCCCCGTCCTGTCCTCCCATCTCATCTCCTCCCCTCCCCTTTCCCCCTGAGAGAGAAAACCAACTCTGAAACCCTACTACCACTGGTAGAGCTGTTTCCCCTGCAGCGTTTAATGGGGTGTAGATTTACAGGGTAAAGCCAAGGTCATCTCCCAACCACGGTAGCCTCTCTTAACTGTCAGGAAAATGGCAGCTTGGAGAGATACTTCAATCATGTATATTTACCGTGATAATATGTGGTCTTGACAAGGGAATGTTCAGTGCAATGGGCTTGTGTTCCATCTTTAAGATGGTCCTAAGATGTAGCCTCCAGGTTGAGCTTAACAGACACTCCAATAAAAAGAAGATTTAGCTCAAATCTTCAGTCTCTGTCTGTCTGTCTGTCTGTCTGTCTGTCTGTCTGTCTGTCTGTCTGTCTGTCTGTCTGTCTGTCTGTCTGTCTGTCTGTCTGTCTGTCTGTCTGTCTGCCTGCCTGCCTGTCTGTCTGTCTGCCTGCCTGCCTGCCTGTCTATCTCTCTGTCTGCCTGTCTTCCTGCCATTATACCTGTAGAGACCCAGGCATTATCTAACAGTGGCTGGTGGTCCAGTAAACCTGAAGAGACCCAGGCATTATCTAACAGTGGCTGGTGGTCCATTAAACCCGAAGAGACCCAGGCATTATCTAACAGTGGCTGGTGGTCCATTAAACCTGAAGAGACCCAGGCATTATCTAACAGTGGCTGGGGGTCCATTAAACCTGAAGAGACCCAGGCATTATCTAACAGTGGCTGGTGGTCCATTAAACCTGAAGAGACCCAGGCATTATCTAACAGTGGCTGGTGGTCCAGTAAACCTGAAGAGACCCAGGCATTATCTAACAGTGGCTGGTGGTCCATTAAACCTGAAGAGACCCAGGCATTATCTAACAGTGGCTGGTGGTCCAGTAAACCTGAAGAGACCCAGGCATTATCTAACAGTGGCTGGTGGTCCAGTAAACCTGAAGAGACCCAGGCATTATCTAACAGTGTCTGGTGGTCCAGTAAACCTGAAGAGACCCAGGCATTATCTAACAGTGGCTGGTGGTCCATTAAACCTGAAGAGACCCAGGCATTATCTAACAGTGGCTGGTGGTCCAGTAAACCTGAAGAGACCCAGGCATTATCTAACAGTGGCTGGTGGTCCAGTAAACCTGAAGAGACCCAGGCATTATCTAACAGTGTCTGGTGGTCCAGTAAACCTGAAGAGACCCAGGCATTATCTAACAGTGGCTGGAGGTCCATTAAACCTGAAGAGACCCAGGCATTATCTAACAGTGGCTGGTGGCCAGTAAACCTGAAGAGACCCAGGCATTATCTAACAGTGGCTGGTGGTCCATTAAACCCGAAGAGACCCAGGCATTATCTAACAGTGGCTGGTGGTCCGGTAAACCTGAAGAGACCCAGGCATTATCTAATAGTGGCTGGGGGTCCATTAAACATGAAGAGACCCAGGCATTATCTAACAGTGGCTGGTGGTCCATTAAACCTGAAGAGACCCAGGCATTATCTAACAGTGGCTGGTGGTCCATTAAACCTGAAGAGACCCAGGCATTATCTAACAGTGGCTGGTGGTCCAGTAAACCCGAAGAGACCCAGGCATTATCTAACAGTGGCTGGTGGTCCATTAAACCTGAAGAGACCCAGGCATTATCTAACAGTGTTAATTGACCTTCTCACTAGATCAAAGCTAAATTATGCACAGGGAAATGAAGTACGATTAAAGTATAGAGTACCAAAGTTTTAATTATTAAAACACACATTAACCTTGACTGTGCCAACAGTGTTAATATAATAATAATTAAGTCATCTAAATTAGCTTAATGGAAACACCCAAGGGGGATGAAATTATAAATCATCGTAGTTAAATCAATGGCTTTACACCTGCTGCAGACTAGAGAGAGAGCGAGGGCTACCAATGCTGATGCACAGACTATGGAGTGTCCTTTATGAAGGAGGGCTGACTATGTAGTGTGCTTTATGAAGGAGGGCTGACTATGTAGTGTCCTTTATGAAGGAGGGCTGACTATGTAGTGTCCTTTATGAAGGAGGGCTGACTATGTAGTGTGCTTTATGAAGGAGGGCTGACTATGTAGTGTCCTTTATGAAGGAGGGCTGACTATGTAGTGTGCTTTATGAAGGAGGGCTGACTATATAGTGTCCTTTATGAAGGAGGGCTGACTATGTAGTGTCCTTTATGAAGGAGTGCTGACTATGGAGTGTCCTTTATGAAGGAGGGCTGACTATGTAGTGTCCTTTATGAAGGAGGGCTGACTATGGAGTGTCCTTTATGAAGGAGGGCTGACTATGTAGTGTCCTTTATGAAGGAGGGATGACTATGTAGTGTCCTTTATGAAGGAGGGCTGACTATGTAGTGTCCTTTATGAAGGAGGGCTGACTATGTAGTGTCCTTTATGAAGGAGGGCTGACTATGGAGTGTCCTTTATGAAGGAGGGCTGACTATGTAGTGTCCTTTATGAAGGAGGGATGACTATGTAGTGTCCTTTATGAAGGAGGGCTGACTATGTAGTGTCCTTTATGAAGGAGGGCTGACTATGTAGTGTCCTTTATGAAGGAGGGCTGACTATGTAGTGTCCTTTATGAAGGAGGGCTGACTATGTAGTGTCCTTTATGAAGGAGGGCTGACTATGTAGTGTCCTTTATGAAGGAGGGCTGACTATGTAGTGTCCTTTATGAAGGAGGGCTGACTATGTAGTGTCCTTTATGAAGGAGGGCTGACTATGTAGTCCTTTAGAGAGAAGGAAATGAAGGAGGTGTATCAGTCAATAGATTTTTTCCGTGTCTCAGATCACCCCCTATTCCCTATATTGTGTACTATATACATGGGCCCTGGACAAAAGTAGTGCACTATGTAGGGCATAGGGTGCTATTTGGGCCACATACATAGTAATGCCGAGGTATAAGACAGTGATAGATAGCAGGAAGGCAGGTAGCATCCGGTGACACAGTGGTAATCTCCTGTGTCTTTATGAAACTAATAACTAACATCCCTCCCTCCCTCCCTCCCTCCCTCCCTCCCTCCTCTCTCTATCTCTCTCTTATTTCATGTAGTTTATCTGATTCTCCTGTAGATTTGTCGCTGTGTTGAAATAACATTTTGATCATAAAGTCCCCAATTACAACGGCACACCAAAATATATTCATCTGATTTAATACTGTCTGCTCTGTTGCTGCCGTGGTTTCCAGCTATCGTCCCTCTCTCAGGTCATCTTTGTTCTGTGTCCCACAGTGCACTACTTCTGATCAGAGCCCTATGAGCACTATGAGCCCTATGAGCACTATGAGCCCTATGAGCCCTACAGTATGAGCCCTATGAGCCCTATGAGCCCTACAGTATGAGCCCTATGAGCCCTACAGTATGAGCCCTATGAGCCCTACAGTATGAGCCCTATGAGCCCTATGAGCCCTACAGTATGAGCCCTATGAGCCCTACAATATGAGCCCTACAGTATGAGCCCTACAATATGAGCCATATGAGCCCTATGAGCCCTACAGTATGAGCCCTATGAGCCCTACAATATGAGCCCTACAGTATGAGCCCTACAATATGAGCCATATGAGCCCTATGAGCCCTACAGTATGAGCCCTATGAGCCCTACAATATGAGCCCTACAGTATGAGCCCTACAATATGAGCCATATGAGCCCTATGAGCCCTACAGTATGAGCCCTATGAGCCCTATGAGCCCTACAATATGAGCCCTACAATATGAGCCATATGAGCCCTATGAGCCCTACAATATGAGCCCTACAGTATGAGCCCTACAATATGAGCCATATGAGCCCTATGAGCCCTACAGTATGAGCCCTATGAGCCCTATGAGCCCTATGAGCCCTACAGTATGAGCCCTATGAGCCCTATGAGCCCTACAGTATGAGCCCTATGAGCCCTATGAGCCCTACAGTATGAGCCCTATGAGCCCTATGAGCCCTACAGTATGAGCACTATGAGCCCTACAGTATGAGCCCTATGAGCCCTATGAGCCCTACAGTATGAGCACTATGAGCCCTACAGTATGAGCCCTACGAGCCCTATGAGCCCTATGAGCCCTACAGTATGAGCACTATGAGCCCTATGAGCACTATGAGCCCTACGAGCCCTATGAGCCCTACGAGCCCTACGAGCCCTATGAGCCCTATGAGCACTATGAGCCCTACAGTATGAGCCCTATGAGCCCTACAGTATGAGCACTATGAGCCCTACAGTATGAGCCCTGTGAGCCCTATGAGCCCTACAGTATGAAGTACTAGTCTGAGTTAATACCGAAGTACTAGTCTGAGTTAATACCGAAGTACTAGTCTGAGTTAATACCGAAGTACTAGTCTGAGTTAATACCGAAGTACTAGTCTGAGTTAATACCGAAGTACTAGTCTGAGTTAATACTGAAGTACTAGTCTGAGTTAATACTGAAGTACTAGTCTGAGTTAATACCGAAGTACTAGTCTGAGTTAATACCGAAGTACTAGTCTGAGTTAATACCGAAGTACTAGTCTGAGTTAATACCGAAGTACTAGTCTGAGTTAATACCGAAGTACTAGTCTGAGTTAATACTGAAGTACTAGTCTGAGTTAATACCGAAGTACTAGTCTGAGTTAATACCGAAGTACTAGTCTGAGTTAATACTGAAGTACTAGTCTGAGTTAATACCGAAGTACTAGTCTGAGTTAATACCGAAGTACTAGTCTGAGTTAATACTGAAGTACTAGTCTGAGTTAATACCGAAGTACTAGTCTGAGTTAATACTGAAGTACTAGTCTGAGTTAATACCGAAGTACTAGTCTGAGTTAATTCTGAAGTACTTGTCTGAGTTAATACCGAAGTACTAGTCTGAGTTAATACTGAAGTACTAGTCTGAGTTAATACCGAAGTACTAGTCTGAGTTAATACCGAAGTACTAGTCTGAGTTAATACCGAAGTACTAGTCTGAGTTAATACCGAAGTACTAGTCTGAGTTAATACCGAAGTACTAGTCTGAGTTAATACTGAAGTACTAGTCTGAGTTAATACTGAAGTACTAGTCTGAGTTAATACCGAAGTACTAGTCTGAGTTAATGCCGAAGTACTAGTCTGAGTTAATACCGAAGTACTAGTCTGAGTTAATACTGAAGTACTAGTCTGAGTTAATACTGAAGTACTAGTCTGAGTTAATACCGAAGTACTAGTCTGAGTTAATACCGAAGTACTAGTCTGAGTTAATACCGAAGTACTAGTCTGAGTTAATACCGAAGTACTAGTCTGAGTTAATACCGAAGTACTAGTCTGAGTTAATACCGAAGTACTAGTCTGAGTTAATACCGAAGTACTAGTCTGAGTTAATACCGAAGTACTAGTCTGAGTTAATACTGAAGTACTAGTCTGAGTTAATACCGAAGTACTAGTCTGAGTTAATACTGAAGTACTAGTCTGAGTTAATACCGAAGTACTAGTCTGAGTTAATTCTGAAGTACTAGTCTGAGTTAATACCGAAGTACTAGTCTGAGTTAATACTGAAGTACTAGTCTGAGTTAATACCGAAGTACTAGTCTGAGTTAATACCGAAGTACTAGTCTGAGTTAATACCGAAGTACTAGTCTGAGTTAATACCGAAGTACTAGTCTGAGTTAATACCGAAGTACTAGTCTGAGTTAATACCGAAGTACTAGTCTGAGTTAATACTGAAGTACAAGTCTGAGTTAATACCGAAGTACTAGTCTGAGTTAATACCGAAGTACTAGTCTGAGTTAATACCGAAGTAAGCTAAATGCTGAAGAGGTATATAGTGTGTTGCACAGTGAACCTGTGATATCATGAAGGTCCCTCACTCCAGTCACTAAAACAGAGTAAACTACATGACCAAAAATATGTGGACACCTGCTCTTCGAACCTCTCATTCCAAAATCATGGGCATTAATATGGAGTGGGTCCCCCCCTTTGCTGCTATAACAGCCTCCACTCTTCTGGGAAGACTTTGGAACTCAGTAGTGAGTTTTGCAACCGAGGACAGGCGATTTGTAAGCTCTACGCGCTTCAGCACTCAGCGGTCCCGTTCTGTGAGCTTGTGTGGCCTACCACTTCGCGGCTGAGCCGTTGTTGCTCCTAGACGTTTCCACGTCACAATAACAGCACTTACAGTTGACCTGGGCAGCTCTAGCAGGGCAGAAATGTTATGAACTGACTTGTTGGAAAGGTGGCATCCTATGACGGTGCCACGTTGAAAGTCACTGAGCTCTTCAGTAAGGCCATTCTACTGCCAATGTTTGTCTATGGAGATTGCATGGCTGTGCGCTTGATTTTATACACCTGTCAGCAACGGGTGTGGCTGAAATAGTCAAATCCACTCATTTGAAGGGGTGTCCACATACTTTTGTATTTATAGTGTATCTTTGACGAGAGACACTCACTCATCCTCCCATAGCTCAATCTCAATCCGTTCACAGCGTAGCGCAAAAATTGTCTACAGAAACTGACTTGACAAAGACGGTCAGGGGTACGAAATCATGATGCGCTGCAATGCATGCCAAAGTTGTCTAGGAAAATCAATAGACTCCACAGCTCAGTCTCAATCTGGGATCCTTTCTCACAGTGGAAAGCAAAGTCCATACAAATCATTTAGCCGCTGTTAAACCGGGTCAGAACAGAAAATGTGATGTGTTGCAAAGCAGCGGTACGCCAAGGTCGTCTGAGCTGAGCTGCGATTAACTACCCAGAGAGAGGTCAGAGAGCAGTCCAGAACCATCCTGGATTTAGGCTGAGCTGCGATTAACTACCCAGAGAGAGGTCAGAGAGCAGTTCAGAACCATCCTGGATTTAGGCTGAGCTGCGATTAACTACCCAGAGAGAGGTCAGAGAGCAGTCCAGAACCATCCTGGATTTAGGCGCTGATGACTTCCATCATCAGGTGGAAATGAAAAGAAAAGAGCAGAGACATAACCACTAAACAACCCTTCAGCATATTGTAGTTTCTATCCTGACTTAAAGGGTTTTCTTCTCTGGCAACAACAAACTCCTGGCAAAACTTTAGCCGGAGGTGATTACGCATTACTCATGTAAATGATTATGCATGCAGAGTGATTAGTCACCCTTCTGTGTTGCCTTCTGTGAGTTATTGGTGTGTGTGTGTGTGTGTGTGTGTGTGTGTGTCTGTGTCTGTGTGTGTGTGTGTGTGTGTGTGTGTGTGTGTGTGTGTGTGTGTGTGTGTGTGTGTGTGTGTGTGTGTGTGTGTGTGTGTGTGTGCGTGCGCGAGAGTTATTGGGGAAGTGATGCACTGCTCTCTAGGGATTCTCCTCTTTAGGAACACAGAACACAAATCTAGTTAGGTGGAGGAGAGGAAAGGAGGGGTGGTGGGACGGGGTAGAGGGACGGGGTGGAGGGACGGGGTGGAGGGACGGGGTAGTGGGACGGGGTGGAGGGACGGGATAGTGGGACGGGGTGGAGGGACGGGGTAGTGGGACGGGGTGGAGGGATGGGGTGGAGGGACGGGGTGGAGGGACGGGGTAGTGGGACGGGGTAAGGGACGGGGTGAAGGGACGGGGTGGAGGGACGGGGTGGTGGGACGGGGTGGAGGGACGGGGTGGAGGGACGGGGTGGAGGGACGGGGTAAGGGACGGGGTGGTGGGACGGGGTGGTGGGACGGGGTAGAGGGACGGGGTGGAGGGACGGGGTGGAGGGACGGGGTGGAGGGACGGGGTGGTGGGACGGGGTAAGGGACGGGGTGGAGGGACGGGGTTGAGGGACGGGGTGGAGGGACGGGGTGGAGGGATGGGGTGGAGGGACGGGGTGGCGGGAACGGGGTGGAGCGACGGGGTGGTGGGGCGGGGTGGAGGGACGGGGTGGGACGGGGTGGAGGGACGGGGTGGAGGGACGGGGTGGTGGGACGGGGTGGAGGGACGGGGTGGAGGGACGGGGTGGAGGGACGGGGTAAAGGGACGGGGTGGAGGGACGGGGTGGAGCGACGGGGGTGGAGGGACGGGGTGGAGCGACGGGGTGGTGGGACGGGGTGGAGGGACAGGGTGGGACGGGGTGGAGGGACGGGGTGGAGGGACGGGGTGGTGGGACGGGGGTGGTGGGACGGGGTGGAGGGACGGGGTGGAGGGACGGGGGAGGAGGGACGGGGTGGGGGGCGGGGTGGAGGGACGGGGTGGAGGGAGGGGGTGGAGGGACGGGGTGGAGGGACGGGGTGGAGGGAGGGGGTGGAGGGACGGGGTGGTGGGACGGGGTGGAGGGGACGGGGTGGTGGGGACGGGGTGGAGGGACGGGGTGGTTGGACGGGGTGGAGGGACGGGGGTGGAGGGACGGGGTGGAGGGACGGGGTGAAGGGACGGGGTAGAGGGACGGGGTGGAGGGACGGGGGTGAAGGGACGGGGTGGTGGGACGGGGGTGGAGGGACGGGGTGTAGGGGACGGGGTGGAGGGACGGGGTAGTGGGACGGGGTGGTGGGACGGGGTGGAGGGACAAGGGTAAGGGGACGGGGTGGAGGGACGGGGTGGTGGGACGGGGTGGAGGGACGGGGTGGTGCGACGGGGTGGAGGGACGGGGTGGAGGGACGGGGTGGAGGGACTGGGTGGAGGGACGGGGTGGAGGGACGGGGTAGAGGGACGGGGTGGAGGGACGGGGTGTAGGAATAGAATGGTACAAGCGGACAACACTACTCCATTTCCTAATACTGACCAGCATCAAGAAGGGTTGGTTGATCAGAGAAAAATAAGATGGTACCTTGAGATGGTAGAGAGTTAGGCACATTCATCTACATCACTCAAGACAAGAGAAAGCAATGAAACCAAACTGACGGGCAATCACTGTCAATGTCATGGTGGTAGCAGACAGACAGATGGTGGAGTCAGATGTGTCATGTCATAGTGGTAGCAGATAGACAGATGGTGGAGTCAGATGTGTCATGTCATGGTGGTAGCAGATAGACAGATGGTGGAGTCAGATGTGTCATGTCATAGTGGTAGCAGATAGACAGATGGTGGAGTCAGATGGGTCATGTCGTATTATTACTTTACAGTGTGCTGTCAAGGAGTGCGTCCTAAATGGTACCCTATTCCCTATATAGTACACTACTTTTCACCAGAGCCCTGTGGACACTAACTAGGGAATAGGGTGCTATTTGGGACACTGTTCTGAACAGTCAATGTGATATATTCACTCCCTTCTCTACAAATACAGCACATCATAACAATGGATCCAGCAGTAAACAGAGGCATCGGACAGGAAGAGGAGGAGGAAGAGGAGGAAGAGGAGGAAGAGGAGGAGGACAAGGCAGAAGAGAAAGAAGAGGCCTTAAAATCCTCTTTTCTACATTTCTACCCAACAGTTCTTCATCCATTATGGTGGAAGTTATCTGTTCTTCCTAGTAGATCCATTATGGTGGAAGTTATCTGTTTTTCCTAGTAGATCCATTATGGTGGAAGTTATCTGTTCTTCCTAGTAGATCCATTATGGTGGAAGTTATCTGTTCCTCCTAGTAGATCCATTATGGTGGAAGTTATCTGTTTTTCCTAGTAGATCCATTATGGTGGAAGTTATCTGTTTTTCCTAGTAGATCCATTATGGTGGAAGTTATCTGTTCCTCCTAGTAGATCCATTATGGTGGAAGTTATCTGTTCCTCCTAGTAGATCCATTATGGTGGAAGTTATCTGTTCTTCCTAGTAGATCCATTATGGTGGAAGTTATCTGTATAACTCACAATAGGGAAAGTGCATATATTTACAATACAGAGAATGCATAATTTCTACCCATCAGGTTTGTATGTACAGAGTTGACCAAATGCTTTGGCACTGTAATGTGTTGTGTACTTGTAGATCTTTCAGTACAGGGAGAATACTGTGGTCCTCTGTAGCTCAGCTGGTAGAGCACGGCGCTTGTAACGCCAAGGTAGTGGGTTCGATCCCCGGGACCACCCATACACAAAAGTGTATGCACACATGACTGTAAGTCGCTTTGGATAAAAGCGTCTGCTAAATGGCATATTATTTATATTATTTAATACAAGGGAAGGAACCCAGGAGAAAGTAACCAATGACAACACTATAAACCAAGATGTTTCAGTACAGGGATAATACAGGGGAAGGAACCATTAACAACACTATAAACCAACAGCTTCAGAGGCCAGAGGATATGTCAGGGGAAGGAACCATTAACAACACTATAAACCAACAGCTTCAGAGGCCAGAGGATATGTCAGGGGAAGGAACCATTAACAACACTATAAACCAACAGCTTCAGAGGCCAGAGGATATGTCAGGGGAAGGAACCATTAACAACACTATAAACCAACAGCTTCAGAGGCCAGAGGATATGTCAGGGGAAGGAACCATTAACAACACTATAAACCAACAGCTTCAGAAGCCAGAGGATATGTCAGGGGAAGGAACCATTAACAACACTATAAACCAACAGCTTCAGAGGCCAGAGGATATGTCAGGGGAAGGAACCATTAACAACACTATAAACCAACAGCTTCAGAAGCCAGAGGATATGTCAGGGGAAGGAACCATTAACAACACTATAAACCAACAGCTTCAGAGGCCAGAGGATATGTCAGGGGAAGGAACCATTAACAACACTCTAAACCAACAGCTTCAGAGGCCAGAGGATATGTCAGGGGAAGGAACCATTAACAACACTATAAACCAACAGCTTCAGAGGCCAGAGGATATGTCAGGGGAAGGAACCATTAACAACACTATAAACCAACAGCTTCAGAGGCCAGAGGATATGTCAGGGGAAGGAACCATTAACAACACTATAAACCAACAGCTTCAGAGGCCAGAGGATATGTCAGGGGAAGGAACCATTAACAACACTATAAACCAACAGCTTCAGAGGCCAGAGGATATGTCAGGGGAAGGAACCATTAACAACACTATAAACCAACAGCTTCAGAGGCCAGAGGATATGTCAGGGGAAGGAACCATTAACAACACTATAAACCAACAGCTTCAGAGGCCAGAAGATATGTCAGGGGAAGGCACCATTAACAACACTATAAAACAACAGCTTCAGAGGCCAGAGGATATGTCAGGGGAAGGAACCATTAGCAACACTATAAACCAACAGCTTCAGAGGCCAGAGGATATGTCAGGGGAAGGAACCATTAACAACACTATAAACCAACAGCTTCAGAGGCCAGAGGATATGTCAGGGGAAGGAACCATTAAAAAC